>NC_043709.1:127121243-127142416 GCF_006229205.1 Suricata suricatta
CCGCCGGGCGCGCGGCCCTCGGGCTCCCCCGGGGCCAGGAAGGAGACGCCGTTGATGTTGGCCAGCACGCGGGCCTTGCGCTCCTGCACGCTGACCGCCGCCCTGGAGATGGTCTTGTTGAACTCCTTCCCGGCGCTGTTGGTCACGCTGATGTTGCTGGGGAAGCGGTGCGCCTTGGGCGCCGGCTGCGCCTGGGGTCTGTGCCCTGGGACGTGGGCCCCCGTGCGACGGGCCGCCGACGGCAGCGTCCTCCACTCCTCGGGCTGGCCCTCCCTGGTGGGCGAAAGCGCCTCGCTCCCGGGCAACTTCTCGGACATTTTCTGAGCGATGACCAGCGGGGTGGGAACGGAGCGGGGCAGTTTGGGGTGCTCGGCGGGAGGAGCGGGGGCCGGCAGCTCTCTCCTGGGGGGCACTGCCACCGGGGTGGACACAGGCCCAGAGGGCGGCACAGGTGGAGCCTCTGGAGCCTCGGGGTCTGGCGACGGAGGAACCTGGGCTTCTGGTTTCCTGCAGTCAAGGGCAGGACTGTCTTCCTTCTCGGCAGGGCCAGCCCCTGAAAAGGAGGTGGAATCCTCCTAAGTTACCACCGTTGGTAAGAATAAGTGCATTCCATTTCCTTCTTGCTGAATTTAAGAGAGCCTCCCAGTGGGGGGCATAATGCCGGGGCCAGGGGCCGCACCTCCTATCACCTAAACTCCCTGGAACAGTGAAGAAGCTCCTGTGTGAGTCTCACCCCCTGGCGCGACCAGAAGGAATCAGTCAGCGATGGTGAAAGACTCGGTCCAGATGCTCAGGGCCTGGGACGCACACCTGCACTAGCAGGCTTCTAAGGGAATAATAACTCACCTACCAGAGCGTGTCACCGAGGGAAAATGGAGGCGGGAAAGATGGGTGGCACCCTCCCCCGCCTTGACAGATACAGATCTCAGGTCACCCACCACTGCTGGCACTTACAGTCATGCACCTGTCTCCCCCTGCAAAACTGTAAGCCACGTCATACTTATCTCCGTATCCTCAGAATCTCACCCAATGCCTGTGAGAGCAGGCCCTTAAACTGCCGAGAAAGTATCATGTTAGACACGCACAGGCAGGGTGGCTTTCTCTCCCTACCTGTTTTCCTTGGCACACGTAGATGATCTGGCATTTTTAAAGGACCAGCAGGTTCAAGTGAATTTTAGGAACGGCACTTCAAAGAAGTGTGATAAAAATGGGACATCTGTAATTAAGTCTCTTCTTTGAAGACACGGCTGTAAACTAAGCTCCTAATCTGGGAGAACCCCAATCTGTGAAACCGGTGTATGCACAGCCACACACACACACACACACACACACACACACACACACACACAGAAAAAATATTTCTAGACACTTCTGACAACGGCAGTATTTTGTAGTAAAAGCCAAAATACTTTCCCTTCTGTTTTCCCCTCCTCCTTTCCAATCCTTATCCCCTTGCCTCTGTTCATTTCCAACATCTTTCCCAATTAGAAATAGTGCAAGACCATCCCAGCTCGTCCACCCCATTGCTCTTCTCACAGGACTCGAGGGACAAAAGGTGCACCTCTCCTCTGAGGCTGCCCTGAATCCACCAGACCTGCACAGTACACAGTGAGCCAAACTCTTGTCTGCTCTTTTCCTGAACCGGCTAACTTCCCAGCCCAAATACTCCCACCTTGGGAAGTTATGCCATAGAAAGAGGGGGCATAAGATTGCTCAAAATCTGAGATCAAACCTCACAGGCTAAAATATAAGCACCTTATATGTGTTGTGTGTAGAATGAATTGTTATACCTGGAAGCCAATTCCAATTTTCTTCTTTTTAATATACAGTAAAGCCTTGGATTGCAACTAACTTGTTCTATGAGTCATCCATAAGATGAGCAAACATTTGTTTTTCTGTTTAATTTTAATTTTATTTATTTATTTTTTTGCAAAAGCAAAGGGCTTTATTACAGGCTTAGGCTCGCCAGGCCTAAACTTGGGCTCATAGACCTTACCAGCACAGTGGATCCGTGCTGAGAACCTTTCTGTTTAATTTACAAAAATTTTGGGGGCGCCTGGGTGGCTCAGTCAGTTAAGCGTCCAGCTTCAGCTCAGATCATGATCTCGCAGTTTGTGGGTTCGGGCCCTGCATCGGGCTCTGTGCTGACAGCTAGCTCCGATTCTGTCTCTCCCTCTCTCTCTGACCCCCCCTTGCTCGCGCTCTCTCGGTCTCTCAAATAAATAGAAAACATTAAAAAAAATTTTTTTTAATTTATGAGAGAGATAGAGAGAGTGGGGGAGCAGGAGAGAAGCAGAGAGAGAGGGAGACATAGAATCTGAAGCACGCTCCAGGCTCAGTGGTAAGCACAGAGCCTGACGTGGGGCTCGAACCCACAAACCACGAGATCATGACCTGAGCTGAAGTCAGACGCTTAACTGAGCCACTCAGGCGCCCCAAGACGAACAAAACATTTCTAATAAATTTTAACTCGATATATGAGCAAGGTTGATACCAGTTGTATGTGATGCAGAACATTACGTAATCACAACTGAGCCAATGGTTCTTGAAATTTGCTTTGAAGTATGAGTGCTTTGGATTACAAGCATGTTTCGGGAACTTTACTGTGTATGAAACAGATTCATATGGTCAGCCAGTCTCCATCTTTTTTCAGGGTTCTTTGAACTTTCCCTTCATGTGCTATCTCCTAAAATGCTACGAAAGCATCGACTTGGTTGGACACACAAACTACCAAGAGCATGCTGCCACCCTGCAAAATCCCCACAGCATCCACACCGCACACTCAGTGTCCACACCGCACACTCAGCATCTACACCGCACACACAGCATCCACACTGCACACTCAGCATCCACACCGCACACACAGCGTCCACACTGCACAGCATCCACACTGCATACTCAGTGTCCACACTGCACACTCAGCATCTACACCGCACACACAGCGTCCACACCGCACACTCAGCATCCACACCGCACACACAGCATCCACACTGCACAGCGTCCACACTGCACACTCAGCATCTATACCACACACACAGCATCCACACTGCACACTCAGCATCTACACCGCACACACAGCATCCACACCGCACTCAGCATCTACACTGCACACACAGTGTCCACACCGCACACTCAGCATCTACACCGCACACCCAGCGTCCACACTGCACACTCAGCATCTACACCACACACAGCGTCCACACTGCATAGCATCCATACTGCACACCCAGCGTCCACACTGGCACACACGGGGAAGACCACAGTGTCTTGAATGACACTAACGAACCGAGTCGGAGGCTGGGCATTGGGCTTCGCTCCTCACCTGCCACCTCGGTCCCCGCTGGGAGGCACTCGGGTCCCCCTTCGTCAGGTGCTGGCTGCACCAAATCGATGACATCTCCTGGCTCCGAGTGACTGGAGGCGCTCCCGTCCAGAGACCCTGGAGAGTGGGAGTGCACGCCGCTGTCACACAGGACTTGCTCCTCAAAGTCATCTTCCAGGGAATCAATAGTCTCTTCAAAAAACAGGAGGACATCCTTTTCCTCGTGTGTCAGGTACTTCAGGCTCTCGTCATCCTGACGGGTGCGGGGATTGGGAAGGGAAGGAGAAAACACACAGCTGTTTTGCTGAAGAGAAAAGCCACGGCCAAGTGGGATCTCTCAGAGCCCTGGGCAGAATCCACCGCCCTCTGGGAGTTCCTGTTGGGGAGGGTCTGCCGTGCAGGCGGCCCCCCTGACCACCCAGTGCCGTGTCCTCCCCATTGTACCTGCATGAGAAAGGACGCTGCCAAGGAGCTGTAGCAAACAAAGGGTCCTAGAACCTGTTATCAACTCCAGCCTCATGGTCCCAGTGAGTCAATGACGATAAAGACTTCTTCAAACCTCCTTGGAAGGAACACTGTTCTCAACTTCCTACTCTCAGATGTCTTCCCAGAACAGCAGTGGGGGACATCTCTGGTTAAACAGAGTGGCATGAATGCACTTATTTATCTCCTCTGCCTCCAGAAATCTCACGAAAACATTAATGGGATTCATTTTTGTTTGAAGGCAAACATGCCTTCAAAACCATGAAGTCAAGAACAGGGTGAGAGACGGCAGTAACTGAGTGTGGGAAGTGAGGCGGCCGCAGGACAGCAGCCGACGCCAGGCACCCAGGCGATCTGGGTTTCAGCAGCTGCCAGAAGCCGGGGACCAGCCTGCTGAGTACAGGGGAGCCCCCGCCCCTCAGGTACTGGGGTGCTGAGCGGTTCTGGGAGCTGGGCCAAGAGGACGGTGCAGAGAGCAAAAGTGGTTCAGCAGGAATGAGGTCATCCTGGCAGAAAACTAGATGTTTTTTTGAAAAAAGGTAAAAAAGGGATTTCAAGCAGAGTTGACCATGAAGGATCACAGTGAAAACGGGGAGTAAAGGACCCCAACCAGATGTCCTCCTGGACGGAAGCCTGGAAGTTGTCCCGGGGTATCTGACGGTCCAAGGGCCAAAGGGGCCGACACTATCGGCTTCCCAACTACACAGCTTAGCCGGACGCCCCTACAGATGAGAAGGCAGTCAACAAACCCTGATTTCTGATCAGCTTCTCAACGTTCTCTTCTTAAATATGTGCCCACGCCTCAGGGTCACCGAGTCTCACCGTGAAAGTCACAGCCAAATGAACAAAAAAGAAAAGAATGATGCAGAATGATGACAATTCCAACAAGATTACCATTCATATCCTCCGAGAGTTGAGGAGATACTGAATCCATCAAGAATATTACAAAAATAAACCCACAAGACAAAAAAACGGAGCTCTTAGAAAGTAACCCGTGGACCACAGAACTGAAAAACGAAATAAGAGCCTACAAGATAAAGTGGAGAAAATAGTAAAGTAAAACAAATAGTCAAAAATAATTTTTAAAAATAGGGAAGATAAAATCAGAGGATACGTATGGGAAGGCCAACATCTGAAATAACAAGTGCTGCATAAAGATAAATCAGAAAAGTAGAGGGGACAAAGTCTCAAAATAAGTAAGTAAAAAAATTCAAGGAGAGGCCCCTGGGCTGAGGGACCTGAGTTTCTGAATGGAAGGGCGGCATCAGAATAACCTAACAAATAAGCATGGAAACCAACTCATGCCGAGGGACATCCCTGTGAAATCTCAGGACACCGAAGGACAAGAGAAGGGCAAGATCTCGAAAGCTCCCCAGGGTGAAAAAACAGGTCACAAAACAAAAGACCAGGAATCGGAACAGCAACAGACTTGGCAGGAAGCTGGAAGACGATGTCAGGATTCCTTCAAGATTTGCAGTGAACCCAGTGACGGGAGAACCAGAATCCTGTGCTTAACCAAATTAAGGTTATGGTAGAATAAAGATGCTTTTAAGACATGTGAAGTCTACACAGTGCATCCCCGCATGTGCCTTTCTCCAGAGGCTCCTGCAGGGTAGAAGGAGACTGCGGTTTCCCCGTAGACAAGGGAGTAACCCAAGAAACGACGCAGGAGCCTGGGACCAGGGGAGGAAGAGAGAAAGCCAAAGGGGATCTCAGGACACTAGTGACATCCCCGGGACATCAGCAGTGCAGACAGCAGCCAGTCTGATGCCCAGCAAGCCAGGGGGGCAGAGAGCACAAAGCAAGCACATAAAACCTGAACAGTTATTTGCCATAGAAAGCTGCGGTTATGAGTAAAGTCACGTATCTATGAACCTGTTTACTGAGAGTAACACACACACATGACATCTTAATTATATTCATATTCATAGTAGCAAGAGAACAAAAATGTCCAGGGGCACCTGGGTGGCTCAGTCAGTCAAGCGTCTGACGCTTTGATTTCTGCTCTGGTGAAGAGCTCTTGGCTGTGAGATCGAGCCCTGCATCAGGCTCTGTGCTAACGGCATGGAGGCTGCTTGGGATTCTCTCTCTCCATCTCTCTGCACCTCCTCTACTCGCTTGCTCTCTCTTAAAATAAATAAATAAGCATTTTTTAAAAAGTCTAACAATACGGGTATGGTTAAACAAATCAAGGCACATTCACAGATAGAATATTGCACAAGAGTCTTAAATGGTGTTTTCACAACAATATAATGCTAAGTAAAAAAAAAGCAGATGGAAGATACTGTCTGTTAAGTATTTGCACACTTACCATATACCCACATACATAAAATACTGAGAGGATAGGCAGTAAAATGTTGATTAGAAGGCAAATAAATGGGTTAAAAGTCGTGTCCTCTAGTGAGTAGGAAATTGGGGGTGGGGTGCTTTTCACAACACTTTGAAACCACTTGACCCTCTATGAGTGCAAATTTTGATAACACAACAAGAAAGGGTGTGGAAGCAAACACAGTTAAGAGCTGACCCAGGGGGTGCAGGGGAATGCTTTTCCTGCTGGGATCTGAGAAGTTAGGCAAACATCCGCCCACCCACCCACCCACCCACCACCCAAAGCAGCGGACTCCCAGCCCATCCCAGACCCCGCAGGCTCCACAGATTTAGAGCAGGTTCTCTAGTTTAAGGCATTCATATGATTAGCGCAAGAATACATGCAGACTTCTCTACTCTGCTTGGCTATATTAGCTCGATCCTGAAGGCCGGAGGATTCCGGCAAAGGCGCCCGTCCACAGCCGGGTTTGGTGGGCAGACAGAATGGACGGTCTCTGGGCTGAGAGCCACAGCCCAGGCTGGGTCAGCAGACGGAGAACAGGGCTTGGGAGACTAAGCAGTACACACCCACCAGATGTAAACCCATACACAAGTGCTGCGTCACAGGTGTGTGTCCGTTATGGTAGACAGACACCGACAGTTCCCCGAAGCGTCTGTCCCTGTGAGTCCCACGGACACGCCCCCTGCTCTCCCCATGCGGCAGGCACACGCTAGAGACTCCTTCTGATTTCCAGTCTGTTCCCAAGAACGTGAATGGTGGTGGGCATTTTTCCCCCCATAATACTTACCTGGCCATTTGGAGATCCTCTTATGAAATGCCTGTTCAATTTTTTTTTTTTGCCTATTTTACTATCAAGTTGTCTTTTTTAAAAATACAGGACTATACATACTAGATAGAAATCTTTTATTGGAAATATTTATTGCAAGTATCTGCCGCTACTTACTGGCTTTCCTTTGCTCTCTCTTAATGGGGGGAGGTCTTGTGATGACTAGTCCTTAATTTTAATGTAGTGTTGCATGGTTAGAGCTTTGTGTGTCCCATTTAGGACACCACTACCAACTCCGGGGTCATGAAGATATTCACCTGTTTTATTCCAGAAGCATTATTTTTAACCTTCCATAGTCAGTACAACAATTAACCTGGAATGAACTTCTATGTATGGTGGGAGGTCAAGAGTCATTGTTTTCTTTCTCTTTTTTTAACGTTTATTATTTTTGAGGGAGGGAGAGAGAGAGAGAGAATATGCAAGCAGGAGAGAGGGGGAAAGAGACTCTCAAGCAGGCTCCATACTGTCAATGCAGAGTCCACTGTAGGGCTTGAACTCAACCATGAGATCAAGACCAGAACAGAAATCAAGAGTCAGATGCTTAACAGATTGGGCTACCCAGGCGCCCCTCATTGTTTTCTACATTGATACCCAATTGTTCCAGAATCAGACCTTGAAAATACCATTCTTGAACACAGCACATTCCCTTGGTTGTAAGTCAAATGACAGTATAGGTGTCCACCTGTTTATGAATTATCTGCTTGTCTACTTGTCTACACGAGAGAGAAAGCACGTGTGCACATGCATGTGCGTGAAAGCAGGGGAGGGACAGAAAGAGAGGGAGACAGAGGATCTGAAGCAGGGTCTGCATTGACAGCAAAGAGCCCAATGTGAGGCTTGAAGTCACAAACAGTGAGATCATGACCTGAGCCCAAGTCTGTCGCTTAACTGGCTGAGCCACCCAGGAACCCCTAAAACATTGTTTTAATTATTAGAAGTCTCAAGATCTGGTAGTTTAAAGCCCCCGCCCCCGTTCTGCTGTTCTTCATTAAGTCTCTGATAGCTTTTTCGGCCCTTTTTACTTCCATGTAAATTTTAGTATCAGCTTGTCAGTTTCCGTACACAGCTACACACAGACACACAGATACACACGCGTGCGCACGCTCCCCTCTGCTGGGACTTTCACGGGGACTACACAGACATTCCTCAAACTGAGGAGAACTGAATTTCGCAGTGTTTTGACTCCTCACGTGTGGTGTATGCCCTCACTCAGATCAGGGGCTCTCACACTGGGGTCCTGCGGCCAGCGGCCGCAGCACCCGCACTCCCACACGGCCCCGAGAACTACGGATGCTTGCGCCCCACCTCGCATCTGCTGCGCCAGGAACGCTAAGGGCCTTCGGTCCGTGTGTTAACATACGTTCTTGGAAGTACAGATGCACTAATGTTGGGTGGCACTGATTTGGTCCTTTAACTTCTCTCAAGAATGTCTTGGAGTTTCCGGCCGGAGCCACCCAGGCGCCCCAAGTGTGTTTGTTTTCAAGATAATGAATGGTTTTGGATTTTGTCAAATCTTGTTATATATTACAGTGGTTCTCAGCAGGGGGAGAGACTCCCCTTCACAGGGCATTTGGCAGTGCCTGGGGACACTTCTGGCTGTCACCGCTGGGCGGGCCGCTGGCATCTGGCAGGAAGAGGCCAGGAGCGGCGTTCCACATCACCCAGTGTAAGGACAACTCCCCACACAACGGGTGACGTGGCTGAGGAGGTGGAGGAGAGACGATCATATCCTCTTTCTCCTTTATTCTGTCAGAGAGCTGAACTACAATGACTGATTTCCAAATATTAAACCAACCTTGCATTTTTGGAACATGTCCAATCTGGTTGTGATGCGATCTTTTTTACACATCACTGAATTTGACTTGCTAATATTTTGTTGAGAATTTCTGCATCTCTATTCATCAGATAGACTGGCCTGGAATTTTCCTTCTTTGCCATCAGGTTTTGTATCTCTTTTTAAAATGTCAAGTTTTAGGGGCACCTGGGTGACTTGGTTGAGCATCCAACTTCAGCTCAGGTCATGATCTTGTGGTTCGTGGGTTTGAGCCCTGTGTCAGGCTCTATGCTGACAGTTTAGAGCCTGGAGCCTGCTTCAGATTCTATGTCTCCCTCTTTCTCTGCCCCTCCCCTGTGCTCATTCTGTCTTTCAAAAATTAAAAAATAAACATAAAAAAAATATTTCTAAATGTCAACTTTTGGAACAATGTGCCCTAAGATTTTAATTTTAGTTCTTAGCTTATCTTTTCACTCCACCTTTCCTGAGATTTTTTTAGGGGTGGGGAGGAAAGGCTGAGTTTAAGAATACTTTTCCTCCAGCTGAAATTAGAGTAGGTTCATATTAACTAGATCCATGTAATTTTATCAGTCTGCATACCTAGCAGTGTGCAGTTCCTGAAAACTCCAACACTTCCTCTAAACACAGAATCAGTGTGAAAGGCATTAGAAGAAGGGCAGGGTACTGTGAGGGAAAATGGGCATAAAGCGTTCCTGACTATTTTCTATTGAGCACTGGACCAAGGGAAAGAGAAATAGGTTTTAAAAACCCAGTACGGTCACCTACAAAACATGTGACTAAAGAATTTACACTCTATTCTGAGAATCCCAGGATCCAGCCCTACCGACCTTTCACATTTCATCTCTTTACTGCTCTCCCCATTCTTCTCTCCTGCAGAGGTGGACACTTTCTCTGTGAGGGGCCACAGAGTAAATATTTTAGGCTCTGTAGGCCTTACCGTGGCAGCTACTCAACTCTGCCCATGTCGTGTGAATGTACAGTATGTTAATGAACAGGTCTAGCTTTGTTACAATAAATCTTTATTTACAAAAACAGGTGGGGCTCCAGGGGCACCTGGGTGGCTCAGCGGGTTGAGCGTCCAACTTCGGCTCAGATCATTTACTCACAGTTTGTGGCTCTGAGCCCCATGTTGGGCTCTGTGCTGACAGCTCAGAGCCTGGAGCCTGCTCTGGATTCTGTGTCTCCGTTTCTCTCTGGCCCTCCCTGCTCACCCTTGTTCTCTCCCTCAAAAATATGTAAACATTAAAAAAAAAAAAACACCGGTGGGGGCCCAGATGTGGTCCATAGGCTGTAGTTGGCCAACCCCTGCTCTGTTCTCTCATCAGATCAAACCACCTGACATCTCCCGTGCCTGTTTCCACATCCTCAGTGCCTGTCTCTGCACAGCCACCTCTTACCTCTCCTTTATGGTGTCCAATTTAAATGTCGCCACACTTCCAGCCTACTCCATAGCATCTGCCAAATCACACATTCAAAATGTATCCACTGAATATGATGCAAGGTAAAGACAACACTGTAAATAAGGCTCTTGCTGCCTAGCTGACCATCTAAAGGGGGCTTTAGATGGGAAAACAGGTGCTTACTTCAGAATCTAAAAACGGCTCTGACAAGGTGACCACGGGGTGTAAAGGAGACGGGTATTAATCCACACTTTCGGGAAAGGGGTCTGGTCTGGAACCGATATTTGCCAATAGCCTGAGAGAAGTGGGTGAGCGTCAAGCACAGGGGGCAGTTAGATCTGTGTCCAAAGAGGTCACACTGGCTGTCGTGTGAGAAATATTGAATGTGGGACGCAATCTGGATGAGACTTCAAGGTCCCCTAAACTAGAGCAGCGGTGATGGGAACAGAGGAGGGGCGATATTTGACAGGGATTTAAAATGTGGACTCAGGGGCACCTGGGTGGCCCAGTTGGTTAAGCGTCTGACTTTGGCTCAGGTCGTGATCTCACGGTTCTGGAGGTGGAGCCCCGCGTCCAGCTTTGTGCTGACAGCATAGAGCCTACTTGGAATTCCCTCTCTCCCTCGCTCTCTATCCCTACCCCACTCACGCTCTCTCTCTTCCTCTCCCTCACCACCTCTCCTCCACGCACTCTTTCTCTTTCTCTCTCAAAATAAACTTAAAAAAAGAGAAAGACAAAAATAAACCAGAATCATTTCCTCCTATAAACTTCTCTCCCATAGTTGTCCCCCCCCACTTCTGCTGTAGCAGACCTGACACTTAAAGAGGAGCCTCATGTGGGATGCACCCCAGAACCACCCACACAGCTTACAGGCTTGTCAGTGTGACCAAAACGTCAGTTGCCTCCTCACCGCGTCTGTCTGCCTCGTGCCTCTGCCACCCAGGACAGGAAAGCTTGCTCTGAAATCCAGAGACACCATTCATTCTGTGACTTTCCTAGACTTTCTCGAAGCCTGGAGGGTCATCTGGAGGGCCCAGTGTAGGGGGCAGGGCACGCCTGCCTCACCTTTTCCCCACACACCTCATTCTGGCCGGACCGTCCTGTCCCCTCTGCGCTGAGCGCGCATGCTCCCACCTCTCCTGCCTCCCAGACGCGCCGTGGACATTTCAGGTTTCTCCTGTCCATGGGGACTGGTTTAGCACGGTGATGGGACAGAAAAACCTTTCAAGTCTAAAATCATGAGGGCTCTTAGCACAGCAGAGGTCCCTGTAATTAATAATCACAACCAGCACGGGTGTTGTTAGGATGATGTGATGATGGTAACCACCATAATCAAATGAAACGTCTGAGGAAACAGATTAATGCTCTCGACCTTCTCCCTCCTACTTTGTCTTTCCCAACCCAGTGTTTCAATAGGGCTACGCACACGTTTCTTAGAGAATCTTTTTTGGTTGGGGGTACAGATGCAGAATTAAGTGGGCAAAGGGCTTGTAACAGAGCTTCAGGTTGAGACACATGCCGACCTCTGGCACCGAGGGAGGGGCGAAAATACAAACAGAGCGTCTGACCCCCGCAGATCTCATCCAACATCACGGCAGGAAGTCCCAGAGTAAGATTTCATTTGGAAAATGGGCTGCAAGGGCGCCTAGGTGGCTCATTGGTTAAGTGTCCAACTCTTGATTTCAGCTCAGGTCATGATCCCACAGCTCGTGGGATGGAGCCTCACATCAACAGTGACTCCACCCTTGACATTGTGGAGGCTGCTAGGGATTCTCTCTCTCTGCCCCTCCGCAACCTGTGGGCGCATGCGCACGCTCTAAGTACTCTTTGAAAAATATATTTTTAAAAATGGGCTTAGAAAGGGCACGTCCTACATAACCGTTGTGGTCTAGGACAGATTCCAGGGCCCACAGGCCGAAAGACACAACACGCCAACCCACTGGTCCAGCTCCTTCCCTAGAAGCCGTGAACGCTGGGTCAGAGGCAGTGAAAGGACTCCAAGGGTCACACTACTCCGCAGCGTGGCCGACTCTGGAGTTAGTCTATTCTTGCTTTTCGTTTTGTTCAACCCATTTCTAATCACATAGTCCTCCAAGATCAGAGGCCGGGGACCTCGGAGACTCAGATTCTTGCACCCTCAGCCCTTCTGAGGTCTCTCCCCGGGGCCAGAGGCTGGTACAGGCCGTGAGGCTGGCCTGTGTCCCCAGCGCCCTTTCTGTGCTCAGCCTGGCCTGAGCGCTGACCTAAGGGGCCAAAAAAAAAAAGCTGCAGGTTCAGTCTGCTGCCTGATTCCCCAGAGGAGAAGCTGCCCTCCACACGAACCTGGCCTCCCCTGCACGTGGGAGGGGACAGAGGCAGAAACAGAGAAGAGCCCGGTGCCAAGGGCAGGGGCACAGGGCACTCAGGGCCCGGAAAGGGACACCTGCCCTGTCGCCTCCTCCCGTTCCCCCGCCCTCCCCCCCCATGCTGGCGCCGCCCCTCAGGCAGGGATGTGAGTCAGAAGACGGGCTTGAGGAGGAGGCGGTGCTCGGTGCTCGGGGAGCACAGAGGCGGACGGGCAGGTCCGTAGGGCCAGGAAGGAGGTGAGAAGGAACTGGAGGGGACCGAGGAGTGACTGTTAAAGGGCACGGGGTCTCTTTGGGGGTGATGAAAATGTTCAAACAAGTTTTTTAAATCTTTATTTTTGAGAGAGAGAGAGAATGCGAGTAGAGGAGGAGCAGGGGGAGAGGGAGAACCCAGAATCTGAAGCAGGCTCCAGGCTCTGAGCTGTCAGCTCAGAGCCGATGCGCGGCTAGAACCCATGAACCTCAAGATCATGACCTGAGCTGAGGTCGGACACTCAACCAACTGAGCCACTGAGGTGCCCCGGGAATCAAAGTGTTTCACATGTGACTGGGAGGATGGCTGCACAGCTCTGAACCTACTACAAACCACGGCCTGGCCACTCAGAGTGGCCGAGCCGTATAGTGTGTGTGTGACACTTCAGCGCGGCTGTCACAGGCCGGAAAACAACAGCAGCAGCAGGGCAGGGGCCCGGTGGCCCATGTGGAGCGGGAGGAAAGCCAGAGGCCTGGCCGGGGCGGCCCCTGCCTCACGGCTGGCGCTGTGGGAAAGCGGCGTTGGCTAACTTGGCGCCAAAGAACTACGCAGACAGGAAGTGAGGGGGGACGAACACAGTAGCTTTCTTTGGAAGGAGTGAACGAAGAGAACTCAAGGTTGTGCTAGTGGCCGGAAGGAAGCAGGCTCACAGCCCCGCCACGCTGGCGTCAGGCAATGTCTGTCAGCTGCTCAGGGAAACAGCATTTTGCTTCAAGAACGTGACAGTCATACTTGGTCCCCTGAGATGTATATCGTGATTGTGAAAAAACCATCTCTACTGCGTTCAAACCAGAGAATTCAAAACGCTAAATCTACTGAAGTAACTGTAACGCATGCTACCCGCGCCTCCTGTGAGGAGGGCAGGTCCTGGTGCTGCTGTCTGTCAGGAAGAAGCAGTGTCCGCCTAGGCCCAGCGGAGCTCTGAGAGGAACCGCCACGTAAGACGGATGAGGCCTTTAAGATCTTATTTTTAAGTAATCTCCACACCCCACATGGGGCTTGAACTTACAGCCCCGAGATCAAGAGTCAAATGTTCCACCGACTGAGCCAGCCAGGCACCATGGATGACGGACTTTTATAACGAAAGTTAGCAAGAGTTCTCAAAGTCAACAATCCTTGATATGCCTATGGGACAGGAGTTTCATTTTGGGGGAAATGTAGAGAGGAAAAAACACCCCTGTGGCTGAACAAGAAAGTGGAGGAGCCTATTCCTACTAAAATAACGTCTGCCTAAAGCACTACTGAGTTAAGTTCTGAGGCTTTTTTCTTCTTTTCTGTTTTTCTTTTAAACAAAGAGATTTGGCTTTACTGCAGACTAAGACGATTGTGGTAACTCCTCATGAGGGAGAAAAAAGAACTAGTAGAACTTGGCTCTATTCTTTTCTTTTTTTAATGTTTTTATTTATTTTTGAGAGACAGAGAGACAGAGCATGAGCATGGGAGGGACAGAGAGAGGGGAGACACAGAATCTGAAATAGGCTCCAGCCTCTGAGCTGTCAGCACAGAGCCCGATGCGGGGCTCAAACTCACAAACTGTGAGATCATGACCTGAGCCGAAGTTGGACACTTAACTGACTGAGGCACCCAGGTGCACCAGAACACATCTCTCTTCTAGACACACACACACACACACACACACACACACAAATCATAAACATGATTATGATGGCTAAAAATACTCTTGAAATGAACCAAGATTTCTTAACGGCCCGTCTCTTAGGTGGGCAGCCTAGAGTAGTTTTGGCCAAGTGTGATTTCATGTTCACGTTTTCTTCTTACACACACCAGCAATGACCTTCCGGACACTCGAGCCAGACTTTACTGATTTAATAACCTAAGCTGATGAGAGACACCCACCTCCGCAGCTGAGGCAGAGAGCAGCACCCAGAAATCAGCCTCTGTGTCATTCCTGACATGGCCTCAAGCGCCGTGCTTACCTTGGCCGTCTCCTAAGAAAGACCGTAAGTGCCCTGGCGCCCCCGCAGTCCAGTAGAAGGGCTTAATTATGGTCACCTCTAGCCAGGCAGCCTGGCGATTCTGCACCAGGGCTAACTCAAGCCTGTACTTCTGGCCGGAAGGAGACACAAACAAACCGGTGCGGGAGGAGATGTGTGCACGGTTTTGATTACAGATCTAAAACCACGGCTTCGAAGGATTACAGCCGGGCTCCTGGGCTGCCTTAAGTTTCCTTCAAGTGGCAATGTTATAAAGAGGGTCCAACACGCTGGACCCGCCTTGCATGCCTGCATCGTGCGCCCTCCCAGACCCCTTCTGAGATCCGTCCCAGGCTTCACCCTCGCCACTGCATTGTGAGTTCCTGAAAAGAGGAAAGCCGTGTTGCACGCGTCATCCGCGCTGGGCTCCTGTATGCAGCAGCCATTTATTAAACGTTTACTGAATTTAACTTTTATGAAAGCTACAGAAGCTTTGTCATAAAGTGGCAGCTTTGCCCAACAAGTTGTGGGCTCAGCGAGGGTAAGGACCCGGAATGGCTCGGAAGACGGGGTTACTGCTGACCAGTCTAGTCCTCCTCGCTAGCCTGTTCTGTTTCCTCTCCTTGAGACCATCCAGCCCCCCGCGGCCAACTGCTGTGTATGACCCAGACTTCACCCACCCTGGCCACGCTGACAGTGCTCACTGCTCTGGGCGAGGCCGGGAGGCATCAAAGGCTTCTGGAGGAGGAAGGGGGTAATCAGGAGCTGGCAAATGCTGCCCGATCACAGACCCGTGGTGTGACTCCAGGGCTGCGACACGTGTTAGCTGAGTGGGGAGGAAGGGTTTCAGGACAGGGCACTGGACAGTAAATCTCCACACAAACCCAGGAATGAATCGGGATCACTGTTTTTGCCCAAGGTGGAGAGAAAAGTGAACAAGAGGTGCGCCTGGGATTCGGGATGTTTCCAACCCAGCCTCAAAAAAGTGCGTTACCAACTCCCGTAGCACAATGGGTGTTAGGAGTTTCCCCCTCTGTCCAACCAGCCAGTCACCTTCTATTCCAGAGGAAGCTCCAGGAGGCCTGCGGGCTGCAGGACCACGTGCAGAAGGGGCACCCGGGCACAGCGGCAGGAGTCTGTCCCGGGCAGTGGCCCCCAGGGCAGATTTGTGAGGTGCAGATGCTCCCACACCAGCCCGAAGGGGTTAAGACTATAGGGACCCTACAGCCAAAGCTCCCCCTGTTCGCTTAACCAGCCATCATTGATGAACGTCTCCAAATTCTTCTTGAAATTTTCGTTCTGGATCCGCATCACCTACCGAGGTAGTAAGTTCCAGAACCCCCTTACTAACTTTGTAAAGACTCGCTGCCTTGTGCTGCATTGAAGCCTTCCCGAAGTTCCAAAGGACAAAAAAACAAAACAAAACAAAACAGATGCATTCGAAAGACTGCCTCTTACTCAAGTATTTCAGGATTTGCCCAATTTGTCCTTGTTCTAGCTATGTCTTTCATTAAATAAAGATTCAGAGGAAGAATTCCTTATAAGAGCAACAAAATACACATACAAATACAACACGTCCCTTGGCGATACAGAGCTTTGCCTTCTCGGACCCATCCTGGTCATTGCGGGGGCCATGTTGGCAGCCACCACAATCCTATTTAAGCAGCTATTTTAATGTCTGGCTTGCACTGGCTCAGGAGGAAAGTTTCTAAAGAGCAGGGGTCTGTTATACCCCAGGCAAGCCCTCAGCTAGTGTTCGAAAACTTTAGCATGCTCTCATTTAACATCCAGCATTAATGTGTTACCCTCTTTCAAAAATAATCCTTGCTTACAAAAGAAATGCTTCTATAAATCGGCTCTTCTTTAAAGAGCCCTCCAAGAGGCACATTTAACACTATCCAACTTAGAGGCTTAAAAGCACAGTCACCGACTAGTCTTTTTGAGGTCAGGGATTAAGAACAGCAAGTGGAGAAACTACTATGGTTGATTCTCCTTCTAAAAAAGACGAGCATTTTGAGGTCTTTTTGACCCGATGACTTAGAATAAAAACATATAGCTCTTCTCCACATTTAGACTCCCCAAAAGTTCACAAAGTTTTCAATGGCATAGCTGGTTCTGGTGAAAGGCGCTGGCTGCTGATATATTGCTTTTTTGTAAAAGTCAAGTGCTGTGCAGTTGTTTAGAAAAATTGAGTTCCATTTAAAATCAATGCCAGGGCGCCTGGGTGGCTCAGCTGGTTGAGCATCCAACCCGTGATTTTGACTCAGGTCGTGATCCCAGGGTCCTAGGATTAAGTCCCATGTCAGGCTCTGTGCTGACAGTGCGGAGCCTGCTTGAGATTCTCTCTCCCTCTGCCCCTCCCCCCTGCTCATGCTCTCACTCTTTAAAAAACAAAACTAAAACAAAAACTAAAATGTCTAAAAATTAGAAAAGGAAAAAAGAAAATGAAAAGCCAAATTTTCTCAGGGTGCCGGTTCTCTCTGAGGCAAACACACTACTGTGAGGTAACAACAGATGATCTCCCACAAGGGAAAGTGCTTGAAAACAAGCAGAGGTCCACATAGAAGGTACTGGAACATGACTGGGATGTGTCCACCAACAGACAGAAATGGGTAGTCAAGTAGGGTACATGGCAGAATTATGTGATCACACCTGTATCGTTAGAATATAATTTAATTTTTTAAATGTTTATTTATTTTAGAGAGAGAGAGAGAGAGAGAGAGAGACAGAGTGCAAGCTGGGAAGGGCAGAGAGAGAGGGAGACACAGAATAACAAGCAGGCTCCAGGCTCTGAGCTGTCAGCACAGAGCCTGATGCGGGGCTTGAATTCACAAACCATGAGATCATGATCTGAGCTGAAACTAAGAGTCAGACACTTAACCAACTGAGCCACCCAGGCGCCCGAAGAATATAATTTAATTGTGCACTTCCTGAAAGTAGACTATCAGGCCGTGTCCACAATTATCCTCCATTAGGTACAGTGACGGGCGCTGGGAGGGAACAGAGACGCGTCAGACACACCACGGCACCCGCTTCAGGATGTTACCAGAGAGGAAAGAAGCGTGCAGAGCAGGCCTTCTTCCAGTTCAGTGCAGAGCGATGCCCCGGAGCGAGACTGGCACTTAGGAGCTTAGCAAGATGCTTGGGGAAAGAGTGTTTGCCCTTTAGCCTCGTCTTTAGAGGCCGATGAAAAAAACCCGAAGACTCCTGAGGAGACAGAGATACAAAATCCAACAAGAGGCAGCGGGCTGAAGCAGAATCCCATGTAACCTGCACTAGCAGGGCGCTGGCCAAAGAGGCCGGCATCGGGAAGCCCGATCACGTGCTGGCAGTCCGTCCGCACAGTCACCCTTGGAAAGAATTATTCTCCCATCGCCCCCTTTTTATGTTTTTAATTTTTTTTTTTGAGAGGGCGAGAGACAGAGTGTGAGCAGGGGAGGGGCAGAGAGAGAAGGAGACACAGAATCCGAAGCAGGCTCCAGCTAGCTCCAGGCTAGCTGTCAGCACAGAGCCTGATGCAGAGCTCGAACCCACAGCCCATGAGATCATGACCTGAGCTGAAGTCCAACGCTGAACCGACTTGAGCCACCCAGGCACCCCCCATCACCCCGTTTTTAACCAATGAAGAAAATAACTAATGGACAAATGGACTGAATAACTTATCCCAGCTTACAAAGGAGACGAAGTTGAATTTGAACTTGGGCTTGTCTCTAATACCCTTGTGTTTCTTACTATCTTGAGCTGATTTTTAGGATACAGACTGGTTAGTAAAAAAGAAAGTAGTTTTCAACAGGCATAGGATTTTTTTTATTTGAGAGAAATTAGAAGTATATTGGGGAATGTCTGCTGAGGCCTCTTCAAGCCCCCCGTAAAGCCTTGCAGGCCAACGCCGCCGGCTCAACGATCCCTCCTCAGAGAGAGTTAACTTCGTGGTCACTTCACCCACCTTGGCCTCCTGATACTTACACATGTAAGAGATCTGCAGTCTCTCTCACCTTTGAATCTAATGATATTTCTAATATATCACTAAAAATGTCCATGACAGGGGTGCCTGGGTGGCTTAGTCGGTCAAACATCTGACTCTTGATCTTGGTTCTGGTCACGATCTCATAGTTCGTGGGTTTGAGCCCTGTAACGGGCTCTGCACTGACGGTGTGAAGGCGGCCTGGGATTCTGTCTCTCTGACCCTCCCCTACTTGAATACACACTCTCTTCTCTCAAAACAAATAAACAATATAAAATGTCCATGATAAAAGGCTTCAAAATACGTCACTTCTCTTTGTGACTCTGGGACTGATACTTAATAGTACCTCCCTTTTAACAAGCTTTTGTCCCTGAAGATGTATTCCTGTGTATGACATCCTGACAAAGTGTCAGCATGATGCGTAGCCTCCAGATTTGCCAGGTGACAGACCCTGACGTCCCATCTGCCCATACGGACGTTCTATGGAAAGTCGTCGTTTCTACGGCAGGATCTCATACACTCCCTGAGTTCGCTTTACAGACTTGCTCTTCCAGTAAAGACACCTTGCGGGTACTCTGGTAGCTGTGATCCCGGTAAGAGGCCCTTTTTCATCTTCTTCTAACACCTCGTGACGATGCACCAGCCAGACCACCCGCTGGGAATGAAGGACCCATTTCCCTATCTGTTGGCAGCGCAACTGGACGGTGGCCCCCAGCTGCCAGTCACACACACACAAGAGACAGAGGGGTGGAGCACAGTCAGTTAATGCCACTCTCACTGGACAAATTCGTAGAGATCAGTCAAGTCCTGTGTGTCTCTGGAGCATGTGAGCTTGAGCCACACTAAGATCTGGTGAAAGCACGCATTAACTGGTTAGCGTGAAGAATGCCCCTGCGTGACGAGGACGGAGATGCAAACAGCAGCTTTCCTTCCCGAAACGCAAAGCCCCTGACATGCGCGGGTTCGTGGTCTCTCCCAGGAGCAGACGGAGAGAGGGCATTTATTATTTCATTCTCCAACAAAAGAGGCCATGCTATGAAGAACGCTAAGAGACTTGCCTCAAGTTCAACAAGAAAACAATTCAAATACCCTGACTGCTAACATGCTACACCCATTTCTTTAGATCCAACAGGGAATCTGATAACACTCTTCACTGTTTCCTCTCACCACCAGCACAGGTGGTCTGGTAGACTATAGGACCCAAGTCACCACCTCAAGTCTTAGAAATCCCATCTACAGGGGCACCTGGGTGGCTTAGTCGGTTGAGTGTCGACTCCTGATTTTGGCTCAGGTTATGATTGCAGGGTCGTGGTATTGAGGCCCGCATTGGGCCCGCTTAAGAATTTCTCTCTCCCTCTCCCTCTGTCCCTCTCCTGTGCTTGTCACGCTCTCTCGAAAATAAAAAAAAAAAAAAATGGGGGGGGGGCGTGCCTGGATGGCTTAGTCAGTTGAGCACCTGACTCTTGGTTCAGCACAGGTCATGATCTTACTGTTTGTGAGTTCGAGCCCGATATTGGGCTCTATGCTGACAGCCTGGAGCCTGCTTCAAATTCTGGGTCTCCCCCTCTCTCTGCCCCTCCCCTGCTTGCACTCTGTCTGTCTCTCTCAAAAATAAACACATTAAAATTTTTTTAAATAAAAAAAATTTTTTTAATATTAAAAAAAGAAACACTTTCTACATTGAGCAGCCTGCTTCAGAATACTTTGGAGCACAAACTCCGCTAATTACTGCCAAGTTCATCTGTCTTTTCTACATACTTCTCCGTTATTAAGAATTTCTAGTTTCCCAGATATTCAGAGAGTAACCCGTAATATATTTTTCTTCTGGTGAATGAAATCAGATATTTCACATTACTATGAAGGTTTAAGAGAGGATACAAGTAGTAGTCTATAAATTCTATCATTCTGATAACCGCTCTCTGTCCCATATATATGTGTCTTATGGTCCGCACAATTGGGGTTATTTTTAGGGCTGAAGGAAGTTCTGCTCCCACTACAAGGGTCTGATATTAACAGACCATTCTCAGTGACCCCAACATTCACTCCTCCGGTCCTTCCCTTGAGGAAAACAGAGGTCTCTCTCCTGAAAGATGAGTATCTGAGGGGCAGGGGGTCCAGACGGGTCACCTTTAAAGCTAAAGACCCTTTCTGTGAATGTCCCCAAAGCTCTCTGAGGCTGTATCTGGGCCTAGATCCTGAGAGAGATGGATACAAAAGCACTTGGATTTGCAAAGGAGGTAAAAATCTGTTTCAAAGTGAATTTGTTTTTGGCCCTGAGGGGCTTCACTCCTTTCAACCCTCTGAACTGGCAGGCAGCAGGCCAGGTGTGCTGCGGCCTTGGGTCACGGGTCACGGTCCTGGGGGGGGTCTCGGTCACCAGGTCACCGGCCACCATGCTGAGACAAGTCTCCGCATCTGAGCAAACCTTGCAATGAGGACTCACGAGACGCCGCTTCGCTGAGCAAGGAGGTGAGGACGCTGAGCTGGGGAGCCCAGGAGGGTGTTCTAGGGTGTTCGTCCCG
>NC_043709.1:127142516-127163014 GCF_006229205.1 Suricata suricatta
CGCGGCCCAGGCCGCAGCGGCGACGCCTGTGGAGGAAGCGAGCACAGGGACAGCGTTAGGGGGCCCGGGCCTTCGTCCCCCCGAAACGAAAGGCTCGGCGTGGCTCTGCGTGCCCGGTTCACGGCCTCGACCATCAAGACAAAGGGAGTGAGGGGCGCCGGCCTGGCTCGGTTGGCTAAGCCTCCGGCTCTCGACTTGGGCTCCGGTCATGATCTCGCGGTGGGTGAGTTCGAGCCCCACATGGGGCTCTCTGCTGACCGCGTGCAACCTGCTTGGGATTCTCTCCCTCTCAGTCCTTCCCTGCTCACTCACTCTCTTTCTCTAAAAATAAACTTAAAAAAAAAAAAAAGACAAAGGGAATTATGAGCCCCCAAGTTTTGTTTGCTCATTTTCATTTCTCTTTTATATCCCTTTCCATTAGGAAGATATTATAATCATTTTTTAATAGACTATTTTTTAGTAAAAGTTTTTGTGTTTATTTTGAGAGAGACAGAGCACGAGTGGGGGAGGGGCAGAGGTCAAGGGAGAGACAGAATCTGAAGCAGGCTCCAGGCTCTGAGCTGCCAGCACAGAGCCCGATGCGGGGTTGGAACCCACAAGCCGTTGAGATGCTGACCTGAACGGAAGTCAGGTGCTCTACCGACTGAACCACCCAGGTGCCCCAATTTACTTATTTTCTTAATGTTTATGTTTGAGAGAGAGAGACAGAGACACAGACAGCACGAGTGGCAGCGGGGCAGAGAGAGAGGGAGAGAATCCTTTGTAAGGAAAAGACAGATGCACTAACAATGACTTTGGTGCTGGAAATCTGATAGCATACTGTTCTGGCTGCCTCCTTTGTACTGGGACCTGTACTTTCATGCACCTTCATGCTCAGATTCACGACTTCCCTGGGCTGATAACTGATTCTAGTCCTTTCTACCTCACACACCGAAACGTTATGGTTCCTTTTCCAGCTCCACTGCAGTTCAGAGGTGAGCAACGTGACAAGAGCTAGGAACCTAGGAAAGGAAGAGCTGAGATTCTAGACTCTCTGGAGGCTGTGATGCTCTTGCAATTTCCGCATAAGTTACTAAGGGAAGTTAATACCACCAGGAAGTTCATATTTTTACTTTCAGGAACAAAGACATTGAAGTTTCCCCTATCAGCCCCCTAGTTTCATGTTCTGACTCTTTTAGCAGGAAATTCAGCTCAGTCTCTGAACAATGGACAATTGAGTTCAACAAAACCTTCTAAAAGACCAAACAAGATTAATAGGGAATGAGGGAATAAGCCTCTTGCGGAGGCTTTTGGCAGGTGGAGTGATACAAGCCCACGTCCTTCCTTCCTAAACTGAAAATCCTGCCCGGAGGCCTTAAAAGCCCCCTAAAGAATCCTGAGGGGCGTGTGAGCTCAGATAGCCATTAGCACAACTGTGGGGGGGGGGGGCATGCCTGCATATGTATTCGTTTTTAATGGACACATGACCATCTATGGAGAAAGCCCAGTCAGCACTGAACACCTTTAGGTGGACTTTGTCACTTAAGACTTTAAAAATATTGGGGCACCTGGGTGGCTTAGTCAGTTAAGCGTCCAACTTCAGCTCATGATCTCACAGTTTGTGGGTTCGAGCCCTAAGATGGGCCCTGTACTGACAGCTCAGAGCCTGATGCCTGCCTCAGATTCTGTGTCTCTCTCCCTCTCTGCCTCTCCCCTGCTCACGCTCTCTTTCTCTCTGTCTCTCTCTCTCTCAAAAATAAATAAACATTAAAAAATTTTTTAAAGACTTCAAAAATTACCGTGAGATCTTTTTGGAAAATCCCAAAGGTGTTAAAACAGCTCAAAAAGGAAACTGTCCCTCCCGGCTTCTCTTCATTTCTCAGGTGAATCAGCCCAAGTCAACTGGCAATTTAAGAGCAGGCTAGGGAACAGAAGATTCTGAGCATACATGTACTTTTTGGAAGTTGGCCATGATTCCAAATGGTGAAAAAAAGACCTAGGGAAATGTTAAAAGTTTTAAAATTTGTTTAATAGTGAGCAAGTATCAACAATACGCAGACTTTGTCTAAACTGTCTACACAGCCAGTAACACGCCTCATCCGCTGGGACCATAAGTAGGTGGGGCCTGGGTGAGGTGGGCAGGAAATGTGAGAAGACACGCAGATGCTTAGGTTCTTTCTGATCCGCCCATTCCTACCCACTGACTCTGCCCTGAGCTGTAGTTAAGTCACTGCTCCGAGGGAAGGAGGGCGAGGTGTGGGGCAGGAAGTCTTCCCCAGACACAACTGGGAGGTGACAGATGGACAAGTGAGAGGCTGACTCAGCCCCACGTGACGCAGGAGCTGTGTGGACGGGCCTCGTCCGCGGGGAAAGGTCTGGGATTCTGTGCTTGGGCCCAGCGAGGGCAGCAGCTAGGCGCTCACAGGACGGCGGAGGGCGCTAACTGAGCGCGCCATTGGAGAGCAGGCCGCTTTCGTGTGTGACTGCACTTTTAAAAGCTGTGCTGTCACGGGCCAACTCTAACCCTGACACTCTGACAGATGACGGTCTTGAAAGACCCTGGGGAAGCTCCCCAGTGTTCCCCGGGGGGTAGAGGTTGTGCCAGACTTTGGTCTGGTGTCCTTCACAGGCTCAGGGTGGCACTCCTCGGTAGTCTCTGAAGGATTAAGCGCGAGGGGCTCCCTAGTCTTAGTTCCCTAGGAATTAAAAATATGGAATCCGTGGTGGTCCGCGGAGGAGAAAGCGAAGTTTTCTGAAGAGCAAGGGCAGGGAAGCAGCCCTCTTCTTGGGTCTGGCCTGGAAAGGGCGCAGCCGGAGAGGAAGGAGCATGCCACGTGGGCAGACAGGCTTGAGAGGAGTGACCACAGCTAGGAGTCCCGGATGGTCATTATCACCTAAAATGTTTAGCCTCCTTGTCCAATCACAGATTCGCTCTCCGGGTTTGCAAACAGTGCACTTGGTAACAAGGGAGACCGAGAGAGCCCCACGGGTGAAGAAGCTTCTGCCAGAGGATCAGAACCAGCCTCGCTGAGAAGTCCCGACAAGCCCGACACCACAGGACCAGGAATCGGAGACGCGCGTGCTCATTTCCTGTTTATTCTCTTATACCTCCTCTGTTTATTTCTCATCATTTACTAGTTACATCCTTCTCTGGAAAGGTCTAGTTTATCAGCTGAGCAGAGAACGAGGTCAAGGCCACAGCTGATCTACAGTGTTAGTAACTCTCCATCTGGCAAGCACGGTGGGGGGGGGGCGGGGGGAGCAGGGGCCAGTGAGGCTGTGGGACTTAGGCACATGAACCCCTCCAGTCAGTGCACTGGAGACAAGGGAGGAAGGCGGCTCCTATTCTGCATCTTCCCCACGCCTTCCAGAAAGGCCTCCAGTGACCTGGATGCACCCAGCATGAAGTCCACCTTCACCGCCACCCCACCCCGTCTCAGTTCCAAATAGCTAAGTCAGGTCTACAGAACAGCCTCAGGAGCTCGGTCTTTCCATTAAGCGTCGGAAAGCACCCCAACCCCCACAGATGAATGATGCCGGTCAAAGCCCAGCCACAGACGCGGTGACTTTTGGCTGCGGCACATGCACCCAGCTGTCACGGGCAAACTCTAACCCTGAGCCCGCCCCCCCATCAACCGGCAGCCAGCCCTCCGAGTTATTTTTCCCCCTACCAATCAATACATGTTTCAATCGGAGGCCTATCTTCCTCTCAAGCTGAAACCCATGCTTCAGATGGGTGCTGTTTTCCTACTTCACACCAAACGGATTCCAGGGACTAGAAACAAATGATGGGGAAGGGTCACCTTTTCCAGAGGAGCCTGATGAAGGCACTGGTTTTTAATTCAGTGAGTAGACCTAGACCTACTGCATGCATGTGTGAGGGTAAAGCCTGAGCATGTGTGTTATTTTGTTTTGAATGCTTCACATACTCACCATCCCATAAATAATCTATTTCAGGGGCAATAAAAGCAGTTATCAGGTTTTTTTTACTAGTTTACCTAAGAGATGATAAAGACTTTGAAACTGCTATGGCCGTAAGGTTGGAATAGAAAAACGTGAGAGATTAAAGACAAAGGATTATGAAATTTTCATGACTAAAAGGCAGGGCAGGAGTATGGTTCAAGAACAAACGAGAGGTGAACCGTGGCCACCAAAATGCGAAACAGAGTAAGGACTAAAAACTGTCCACAGAACTCACCAACCAAAGTGACCCTATAAAGAGCTAGCAGTACAGAATCGAGCCGAAGGCACACCAGCTACAGCAGACCAAGGCATGGACAGAGGAGTGGGGCGCATGGTGAGTTGTTTTAGAAGTTGGGGTGTTTTAGAAGAGGGCAGGTGGGCGGGGGAGGGGTGGAACAGGCGATGGGGATTAAGGAGAGCGCTCGTGATGAGCACCAGGGGTAGGGAGCGCTGAATCACGCATCCTGCACCTGAAGCTAACAGAAAGCTGTATGTTAACTACTGGGAATTAAAACGAAGTAAGCTGAGGTGTGACGGGAAAAGACAAAAAGGCAGCAGCTACAGGAACAACTGGGTTGGAGAAGAATATTTTTGAGTCATTGGTTTTGTTTACCTATCTTGTTTTGCTTTTAGGACTAGGAGAAGCCTACTGATTAGCCAAGAGGGCGAGAGAAGAAGGTAAGGAAAGCCCCGTGGAGAAACCCTCATTTCCCGGGTCTGGGGGACGAGAGAGCCGGCTGGGCTCTTGAAATTATTTCTGATGCTGAATGCGGGGTGACGCTCTCTTCCTGGCAGAGGGAACCATCCTATCATACAGAATGACCAGGGCAATTTAAAAAAGAACCAAACTGAACTTTTTAAAAAGAAAAAAAAAATCATAGCAATTTAAAAACTCAAGTGGATGGGGTAAACAAGATTTGGCATAGCTGAAGCACTGGGTAAATTTAATATTAGGCATGATTTTTTTTTATAGGCTTCAAAAGTAAGAGGAAAACTTCTTGTAATCCAAATTTAAGATATCCATAAAAAACTACAGCAAAACATCACATTTAATGACAAAACATTAAAACCAGTCCCATTACCACGAGTTCTGTCCTCTATGGCATACTGTATTTTAAGTCCTACCCCCCCATAAGCAAGAAAAAAATGCATAAGGACCAAAAAGAAACAAAAATGCCAGTATTTTTAGGTAATTATGGTCTTTGCAGAAAACTCCAAAAATCTCATAAATCGTAAGGCTCAACAAGTGCTTTTTACAAAGTTGCTGGATATAATATACAATAAAGTCAATTTCTATGTGTTAGCCAGAAACAATAACTAGAAAAACATTTTAAAAAGCATAAAATAAAAAATAACACAAAACAAAATTGCATAACATATATATGTGTTTATGCATATCTTACTTAGAAATAGATTTAATAAACAAATAATAAATGTAACAAAAAATGTGCCAACTTTTTTGGAAAAATAATAAAATGTTATTGAAAGTCAGTGAAGAACTAGTAGAGATACGATACTCAGGACTAGAAGAGTCAACACCATAAAGATGAGCTGTTCTCCGAAAACTGAAATGCACTGAAGCCAAAGAGGTAGGTTGTCCAGTGAACTCTAGTCATGTGTGATTATTTAAATTTAAAGTAATGTTTTGTTTTGTTGTTTTTTTTAGAGAGAGGGAGAGAGAGCGAGCATGTGTGTGCACGAGTGGGGGAAGGGCAGGGGGGTACGGAGAATTTGAAGCAGGCTCCACACTCAGCATGGAGCCCCGTGTGGGGCTCGATCCCACAATCCTGGGATCATGACCTGAGCCAAAATCAAGAGTCGGATGCTCGAATGACTGAGCCACCTAGGAGCCCCTAAGGTTAAATTAATTAAAATTAATTAAAAATTTCAGTCCCTTAGCTGCACCAGCCATATGTCAAGCACTAATTAATGGAAAATTTCCATCATCCTAGAAAGTTCTACAGGATAGTGCGACTAATAGAATAATCAAAATCACAACAGAGCTGTCCTTGGAGAAATCCAATAGGCTGGTTTTCAAATTTTTTAATACTTAAAAAAAGGAGGAAGATGTATTTGGAAGAATGAAACTGTGACCAGAAAACTCCTAAATTTCCCAATTTGTACTTTAACTTGGAGATTTTTTATTTTTATAAAGCTGAATTCATCAGTGTTTTGGTTTATACCTTATGGGTTTTGCAAACTTAGAAAGGCCTTTCCTATTCTGAGGATAGTAATAAAACATTCCCATATGTTCTGCCTAGCCTGTTTATGGTTTCACTTTTCGTATTTAAAGATCTGATCCAACTTGAATGTACATGGTGTGAAGCATGAGGGAGAGATCTATCTCCCCACCTCCAAGCCAAAACAGTGACCCAGTTACTCAAATGCCACGCACGAAATGAAAAATGCATCTTTTCTACTGTGTAGAAGTACTAAATATTACTTTGTTCTAAATGTTTACATGGTAGGTTCTGTTTCTGAATCTCCTATTCTGCTCCACTGATATTTCTATTCATGAGGACTCAAAAACCACAAATCCTCTGGTGAACTGCAATCGCAATGAGTCTATCTACATAAAAACCAAAGACACCCGGGCAATGCTCGCAGAGCTGAGGCAGGTGGAAGGCGGTTTACGGTCTCACAGAAGGAAGTGATAGCTAGGATGTACCAAATATTCTTGTAAACCAACAGTAACAAGACAGGAAGCTCATCAGGAAAAAAAATAGAGAATATGATTAAGCAGTTCACAGAGAGGAAATCCAAGTGACTAAGAAGTGAGAGATATTCAACGTTACTGCTAAACAAAAGAATGAGAAGTTAAAACCACCAGGGCGCCTGGGCGGCTCAGTCGGTTAAGCCTCCGGTTTCGGCTCGGGTCAGATCTCATGTTCGTCGGTTCGAGCCCCGCGTCAGGCTCTGTGCTGACAGCCAGCTCAGAGCCTGGAACCTGCTTCCGGTTCTGTGTCTCCTTCTCTCTGCCCCTCCCCCTCTCATGCTCTGTCTCTCTTTGTATCAAAAATAAATAAAACATTAAAAAAAAGTTAAAACTACCATAAGCCATTATTTTGTACCTACTGGATTGGCAAAAATTAGATAACTAAAAAATAACAAATATCCTGGGAATTCTCTAGGAATACAGGGGAGTTTGCTTGCCACGGCGTACAGCTGGCGGGAATCTAGATTCATCGCCTGTTGAGGACTCCGAGAAGTCGAACCCTGGTTGACACTTTGCCCATGGAATACTGTGCACCGGTCAGAAGCAATCAACTGGACAGTGGCATGGATAGGTTTTGAAATGTACTGAGTGAAAAGTTATAGTCAGATTCTTAGCACAATTCCACTTATATAAATTTCACACACACACACACACACACACACACACACACACAACACTATTTTACACCCCTACCCAGAGACACAGGCCAGTGGCGGGGACAGGTGGGCACAACATGACTGTCCTATACACCTGGTCAGCTTCATTCGCTGGAGGATACCTTCTTGTTTCCTCCGTGTGCCTCACTTCTACTGCTGGAGAAACTGAAAAGGACGATGACCTGGAAGTTCGGAGAGGAGTGATTCGTCGGGTTTCACGGGAAGCGAGTGAAAGGTCCAGCATCCACAGAGATGATGCAGCATACAAGGGTTTGGACTTATGCAGCAAGAAGAGGAGACTGTGTAGTCTAGAAACCCCAGGGCAAAGCAGGAGGAGAAACCACTAAAGTAAACTTTCCTTGGATCACAATTTAGCTGCAAATCAGCCAGGGAAAGGTTGATTTGATCCAGTTTACTGAAGAATCAGAGCTGGAACAAATACATGAAGTTCCCTCACCTTCAGCCGTTCAGCTTTGTACCTGCAGGGCGGGGGCAGACTCAGGTGCCCCACAGGCAGGCGACACAAAGCCGCAGGGTGATCGCTGCCTTTGGTAGTGCTGAACGTGGATGGAAGAATGACCCGTCCTAACGGAGTGATGTGGAACTAACTCTGCTTGGTGTGCCTTCGTGACACTTTAAAAAGAACTGCTCCCACTCTTTGCCATGGCAAACTCTTCAGGAGAGAAAAGGCCCAGAATGGGTCCTAGGGTGCTGAGCCCCATGGACCTGTGGTCACAGACCCTCCCTCTTTGTCTAGATACCACCGTTAACCAACAGTGCTGAGATTCAGCCAGCAGAAGCACAGCTTGGCTGGGAAAGGGGTAGAAATCATCCTAAAAACAGCCCTGTCCCCACGTCAGTCTGTGCAGGAGGGAGGGTCAGGTTACGAAAAACGGGCACGATCTCTTTCCAGACTGAGTCCATCGCTCAGTCCCTCTACTTCATTGGCAGGAATTCTGTAAAAACTCGTTCCAAAATGTAGAAAAACAATCTTAGGGAAGGAATTATCTTTAAAGTTCTATCCTGAGAAATCTCCATATGATGATTTAAAAGCCACGCTGCTTTCAAAGGTATGGGGGGTTCTGACCTTCCCGAACATTAAAAATGAAGGAGTTTCACAGCGGGAACTGTTTCTGAGTCACCACAGCTCATTATCATGAATGGGCTTTTTCATATGGTTAAGCAGTGGGCGAAAATAAAGAGAACAGCCATTTTTACTGGAATGTACACACTCCTAGATGAAACAATCGGTAAACACAAAATAGCCATTGTAGGCCTTCGTGCTCGGAGCTCTCCACAACGGCCATTCATCGGAACACAAAAGGATGTGATCAGCACCTAGCTCTGATTTACCCCGAACAAAAAAGGCAGGAGTCCTACCATTTCTATCTGGTCCTGCCTTAATTCCTACTTAGTGTGTGTTAAAAATGAGTTATTTATAACAAGAAATTAACTGGAAGATGAAGCTATGAATGAACCAACTCTACTTTTTTTTCTTTATTTATTTTGAAAGAGAATGAGCACAGGTGAGGGGCAGAGAGAGAGAGAGAGAGAGAGAGAGAGAGAGAGAGAGAATCCCAGGCAGGCCCCATGTTGTCAGTGCAGAACCCAACTCCGGGCTTGATCCCAGGAACCAATCATGAGATCATGACCTGAGCTGAAAACAAGAGTCAGAGGCTTAACTGAGCCACCCAGACACCTCTTCACTTTTTTTTTTCTAAAAATTTTATTTTTAAGTAATCTCTATATCCAATGTGGGGCTCGAACTTACAGCCCCCAGATCAAGAGTTGCACAGCCCGCTGACTGAATCACCCAGACGCCCCTTCTATTGTTGTATTAGCCCAATCTGGAAGTGAGAAGGAAACTATTCAGAATACAGATATTCTCTTTATTATTAGTCAACTTACTAGGGCTTTAACAAAAGTTCTTAGACTAAATGAACCATTTCATTTCTCCCCTAAAAATCATGTACCGGACTGACTCCCCGAAAATGACTTCACAGCGGGCATCCCAGCCCGGGTGCGGCTCCGCGCCTGCGCACACGCCGATCTGCGAGAGGGAAAAGGAGCTGTTGGTCCTGCACATCTTCTTCCGAGTTTCCTACTCTCAAAATCCTGGTTAAAACTAAAGCGCTCATTACAGCGTTCACCACCCTTCTAAACGCCCGGATTATTTCTCCCCCCACAGGCCGGCTGGAGCTCTCCCCGTCCGTCCGTACTGCTAAGGGACCCACCTATTTGCAAGAACAGGGGGCTTAAAGCGTCTCTAAACCCGGGCCTGACCCGGTCTCTTCCACCCTGTTTTCCACAAGAGGAACATTCGATCAGCCTGGTCTGCTTAACGCTCGGCGAGGTTCCCGAGCCGCGTTTTGATGGGCTCCCCGGCGGCTCTCCTCCAACGCCTCGCTCAAAAACTCAACCAGACCTTCTCAACCCTCGCTTCCACTTGCTGCTGTCACTCACCTCTCCACCGGCTCCCTCAGGACCTACTGCTTAGGTTTCACCTCTCGGTGATGACAGCATGCTATATCTTTGTCACTCGGACGCATCAGATCGCATCAGGTTTCACTAAGCAGGGAATTCTGTTTTCTTCAATCAGACTACAAGCGCCTTGTGAGCGGAGATCTCTCTCTCCCTCTCTCTTTCATTATAACCACAGGACTTGGGAAAACATTTGCCACAAAACAGAGACTTACTGTTCAGGCCTTAACAGAACTTATATTTTAAAACCATCTGATTTGTTTTTAAATTAGGGTATCCTTAAAACAGACTTTTGATCTAAAAGAAAAGCTTAAGGGCACTTGGCTCAGAAAGCAGAGTGTGCAACTCCTGATCTTGGGGATGTGGGTTCAAGTCCCGTGTTGGGTATAGAGTTTACTTAAAAATAAAAATCTGACCAAAAAAATAAATAAATAAATAAAATCTTAAACACTTCGGAGTCGTTTCAAACATGGTAACATCGGGGGCCCCTGGGTGGGTCAGTCAGTTAAGTTTCTGTCTTTGGCTCAGGTCATGATCTCGCTGTTCGTGGGTTCAAGTCCCGTGTTGGGCTCTGGGCTGACAGCTCAGAGCCTGGAGCCTGCTTCCGTTTCTGTGTCTCCTTCCCTCTCTGCCCCTCCCCACTCATCTCTCTCTCTCTCTCTCTCAAAAAGAAATAAGCATTAGGAGAAAAAAAAAAAACCCATGGTAATTTCATTGTAGTGACCATCCTACATATGGTCTCTCTATCATATCCATAGGCCAAAGCAGTCAAATGTAGGAGAAGGTACTCTCCTTCAACCTATATATTTCAGTCAAGGGCAAATGAAGAGCACAGGGGAAGTAACCTTAAATACAGCCAGAGAGGAGATGCTTCACTTAGCTTCACGAATTATGATCTGTTAAATAGTTGGTGCCAACAAATACATTGGACTCACCCAACCAGTAATGCTTCCCAGTATTAACATGTAATAAATATCAGTATAAATGCACGCATGTGCACATCTGTAGGTGTGATCCACACCCAGAATTAACTTAAAAAATAAGCCCCTAACAAATAAACAGCTGACATAAAATAAATACATAGTAACTATTCCTTAGTAGAGGCTTTTTCTCAATGTCAAGAAAACAAAAACCTTGGAAAGACAAGAAAGCTTCCAAAACATACTCAGTAAGCCAACAGGCAAACTGGGCCTGGACCCCAGTCCTGAAGATCAAAGGAAAATCCTCCTCAGGTAGAAGCTGATTGGTGCTGGCGGCAGGGACTTAGTTTTGTTCTGGACGCAGTCAAGGGCTTAGCATCTTTTCCATACGATTTTTGCTTTTCCTCTGAGTCGGTTTTCCCCCCCTTACTACTAAAACGTCTTCTGTAAGAATTTAGGACCTTAAACTCTAACTGGTCCTCAAGGGTATTAAATACAATTACACATTTTAAAGGCTGGTAATTTTACTTCTCCAGAACAACTGCCAGGCTCATTTAGATTTTTTTTCCTTTTGAAAAGCTGTTTCTGAACCATGTCAAGATTCGTTTCAGGCTGTCTCAACTGTGAATAGTTTCAGCTACTTATAGGAGACGGTACCCGAGGGCGGGCAGGGCCGGCAGCACATGCGAGTAATTGATGCGCCTACATTTAAGCAAATAAGTTCCGGGTAGAGACCTCACCGAGCTAGGCTGGGTTAACAGGCCCTGAGGGCCTCCTACCAGGCGTCTCCTATCAGAAGATGTGGAAATTACATTTTCCTAAAGTGAAACCTCATCTGAAAACAACCTTGATGGGGCGCCTGAGTGGCTTAGTCAGTTAAGCCTTCCAACTTTGGCTCAGTTCATGATCTCACGGTTCATCAAAATATTTGACATTCTATATGCCCACTGCATTTCTGGATTCTTAAACGAATTCAAAAAAAATTTTTTTATGTTTTAATTTTTTGTTTTGTTTTTGAGAGAGAGGGGGGTGGGAAGAAGGGACAAAAGGGGGGGAAGGGAGAGGGGGAGAGAGGGGGAGAGGGGGAGAGAAAGAGAGGGAGAGGGAGAGGGAGAGGGAGAGGGAGAGGGAGAGGGAGAGGGAGAGAGAGAGAGAATCCTGAGTAGGCTCCACACTGTCAGCGCAGAGCCCAATGCTGGGCTCAATCCCATGAACCTTGAGATCATGACCTGAGACGAAGAGTTACATGTGTAGCCAACCAAGCCACCCAGGCTCCCCTTAAACAAATTTTGTAAAAGAGAAGAAGAAAATCGCCATTTAACTTTTACTTTTGTTAAACAAGTTTGTGTGCTCTTTCTGAATTTATTCAGCACATATTACCAGAACACCCACTACATGCTACAGTGGTGAGATAGTGTCATACTTCTTACTTAAACGTAATAATTAGGTCTTATTATTATACAATGGTACTTTTTTTTCCTGAGAAACTCAAAACTCTTAGTCGAATGTTTCTTTCATCCTCTCAACAAGAATGGAGCCGAGGTAGTGCACATTCATGCAGCACTGGTATTTACGATGCCTGGTTAGACCGGAAGTAGAGAACTGACTGGCATAACATTATCTCAGGATGAACAGATTTAAATCCAAGCCAGAGGGGAGCAAAGCTCACACAAGACATCCTGCTGAGTTCAACCCACCCACTGCCTCGGACATTTAACTCCGTCTTCTAAGACCTCCTTGCTGGCCAGCCCTGCTGCTGTGGCTAACACACAGGCTCCCTACTTCCACACCTCCTGGGAACGTCTTCTGGAAGAACGTACATCCCAATAACATGGGAATTAGCTACAAAATAAACAATAGTTAAATACACTGTTTTTACATGAGTTTTCCAAGTTCACTGACTGCATTCGTACAAGGGTTGAAAAGGGACGGGTCTAATCGGCCCACTATTATGAAATTGAATCACAGGACGTTGCCATCTGTGTAGGTCAAAAATAGCTGAATATTGGTAATTCTACATGGTTAACAATGTTCTTGGAATAGAACTGATAACTAGCCACCAAAGAAAAAAAGTGTTCCTTAAAATGAAATTGTAGTGTAAGTGTGCTTTTACTCCACGTTGATACTACCACGTTTTTCCTCCAAAGACACCTCTAAAGTCACAACAGGAGTCTGCCAGGGGAAAGAATATCTACTGCACGCCTACATTGTAGAGACATCTGATTCAGAAAGTTACGTTGCCTATACTTGCAGGAGCTCAGTCAACAGAGTCACTGGTTATCTAGGCTGTGTGGAAGGCAATTTAACATATGAGGAAACTAAAGGTCCCAAACCCTTAAGTCAGAAGGAGGTGTGTCACTGTCCTTCATTGTCTGCTCTGGAATAATGGCTTTCTTTTCAATTCTTCTTGCACCAAAACATCTGTTCAAGATTTGACATCTTCGGGGCCACCCCTTGTTTGTACCATCTTATCTCGTATCTCTGCCTTCCCTTCCTCAACCCTGAACATCCCGTTCAACGTCAAGTTACTCCCTGGGGATACACACGTCTACTCCACAGTGGAGCCAGAGACAGGACCTGCTGTTTTAACCCAACCCACACACCTTCCACGGTTCATGGCCCCAGACACAAGGCCAACTCCTCGGCACGATGACCCAAACCGCGTTTCTACCACTCTGATTTCCCAGCAGCCTCCCCTTGTTGGCCCAGCACCACCGGTACAGCCTCGGCAGACTTTCTGGTGCCCTGGAGGAAAGCAGCTCTGCAACTGTCACCCCAAAGAGCACTGGACCTCTGCTGCAGCTTCCTGGGGACGTTTGTCCTGCCTCCTTCATCAGCCCACGGACTTCTCAAAGGCAAGGCCCACACCTTACCCATCTCTGTATTCCCAGTTGTGCCTGCCGAGGGAGGGGCCTACATGCTCTCAAAGCTCCTCAAACCCTCTGAGTCTTTACAGGAAAAAGTGCCAAGCGCGCCATTGTGGAAGGAAGCAACTGACCGAACTCGCCTGTGTTCATATAGTCTAGCATAAAAGAACACATGCATCTTGTTTCCCCCACACAAGATAATTTCCTTAAGTAAAATTGGGCAACATAAACTATTTTGAGTACATCCACAGAATTAGGTTGGTAAAAAAAAAAAAAAAAAAACTATCATGAATTCTTAATTTATCGTCTTCAGTTTCAAGGTCTGAGGGGCCTGAGAAGTCATTTAGTCCTACCCCAAATTTCGCAGACCAGCAAACTAAGTTCCAGGACTTGTAAGTAAGGCAGACTCCCTTACTTCCAGGTGAGAGCTGCTCTTTCCCCCTATGTCAGGCTCTGTTAGTCTGTTAATTAAACACACAAACAGATAAACGCATCTGCAAACATCAAAAAGAGAAGCATGTGAGGACGGGTATGTTTGTACGCCCAGCGGCTGGCTCAGGACGCAGCCCAGCGCAGGCGGCCAGGCTACGAATACCACTGAATGGACAAAGGACACCTGAAGCCTTTGGAACAGTAACTAAAATGGGCAGAATATTAAATATTTCAAAGCACTAGTCAGAACATTAGTCTCCTAGGAGGAGCAGCAGAAGCCTGAAAAAGGAAGCTGGGGGGAAAAAACCCAAAACAACAGAATGAAAGTTTGAGAAGGAACGTAACACACAAAGCAAGCCCTGTAAAACTAACTACACTGGGGGCGCCTGGGGGGCCCAGTCGGTTAAGCGGCCGGCTTCAGCTCAGGTCATGATCTCACAGTTCGTGGGTTTGAGCCCCACGTCAGGCTCTGTGCTGACAGCTCAGAGCCTGGAGCCTGCTTCGGATTCTGTGTCTCCCTCTCTCTGACCCTCCCCCACTCATGCGCTGTGTCTCTCTTTCTCTCAAAAATAAATAAAAAACGTGAAAAAAATTTTTAGCCAAAAAAAAAAAACCTGCACTGGGCATCTGGGTGGCTCAGTCAGTTAAGCATTTGACTCTCGGTTTCAGCTCAGGTCATGATCTCAAGGTTTGTGGGTTCGAGCCCCAAGTCTCTCAGCACAGAGCCTGCTTGGGACTCTCTCTGCTCCTACTGTGACTTGCATGCTCGCTCACTCTCTCTCAAAATAAATAAATAAATAAACTTTAAAAGATAACCACACTCACTCACACACAAGATTCTGGCAATATAAAAGCTAATACAAAAGAGAATCAAGTCCTTAAATAGCTATTTCTCCAAAGAAGACCTATAAGTGGCTAACAAGCACATGGAAAGTTCAACACTGTTAGTCATTAGGGAAATGTAAATCAAAACCACCGTGAGCTACCACCTCATGCCCACAAGGATGGCAATTTAAACACACACACACACACACACACACACACACACACACACAGAAAATGACAAGTGTTGGCGGATGTGGTGGATCTGAACCCTCACATCTTGCTGGTGAGGGTATAAAATAGCGCAGCTGCCATGGAGACTGGCCTGGTGATGCCTTGATAGGTTACACATAGACTTACTATATTCTCAGGAATTCCACTCTTAGGTACAGACTCCCAAAAGTTAGAACAAGTGTTCAAACAAAAACTAGCACACATTCACAGCAGCACTACTCACAATAGCCAAAAGGTGGAAAACAATCCAAATGTCTACGAACTGAAAAATGGATCCACAAATTGGGGTCTCTCCAATGAAATATGATTCAGCTACTTAAAAAGGGATGAAGTGAGGGGCGCCTGGGTGGCTCAGTGAGTTGAACATCCAACTTTGGCTCTGGTCATAATCTTGCAGTCTGTGGGTTCGAGCCCTGCGTTGGGCTCTGTGCTGATGGCTCAGAGCCTGGAGCCTCATTCTGTGTCTCCCTCTCTCTGCCCCTCCCCTGCTCACGCTCTGTGTCTCAAAGAAAAAAAAAAAAAAAAAACGATGAAATACCAATGCATGCTATCACATGGATGATTCTCGAAAGCATTGCTAAGTAAAAGAAGCCAGCCACAAAAGCCCACATACTGTATGATTCCATCCATATCCAGAACAGGGAAAGCAGGTTAGTGGCTGCCAGGGCCTGGAGTAGGGAGGAAATGGGGAGTGACTGCTTGATGGGAATGGGATTTCTTTTCAGGGTGACAAAAAAGTTCTGGAACTAGATAGTGGGGATGGTTGCACAACACTGTGAATGTACTTTTCTCTTTTTTCACACTTTAAGTGTGTGCAGTTTATTGAATGTCAGCTATTCTTCAGCAAAGACATTGAAAAGAAAATAAAAGGGATGAGAAAAGATATACCAAGCCAGTATTCACAACAGCAACAAGGAGAAGATTACTTCTGGCTACGTTACATCAGGCAAAATCGATTTTAAGGCAAAATCCTCATTAATGATGAAGATAACTATGTAACAGTAAAAGTTCAATTCCTATTAGACACTGTCTACCAATATAAACTTACAAATGCACATTGTTAGATATTAACATATAAAGTCATATGCACAAAGCCTCAGATTATTTTCTAGCTTAAAATTCAAGGTGATATAAGGGCGCCTGGATGGCTCAGTCAGTTAAACGTGCAACTTCGGCTCAGGTCATGATTTCACAGTTCGTGGGCTTGAGCCCTGCATAGGGCTCTGTGCTGACAGCTAGGAGCCTGGAGCCTGCTTCGGACTCTGTGTCTCCCTCGCTCTCTGACCCTCCCCCCCTCTCAAAAATAAACGAATATAAAAAATATATAAGGAGATATTGACAAATCCTCCATTACAGTGGAATCTCTCAATATACAGATTTCCTTGACTTATGATAGGGTTATATCCCAATAAACCCATATTAGGTTGAAAACATTTTAAGTTGAAAATGCATTTATTTACTTGAAAAAATTTTTAAATTTTTTTACATTTATTTATTTTTGAGAGACAGAGAGGCAGAGCACAAGTGGGGGAGGGGCAGAGAGAGAGGGAAGCACAGAATCCGAAGCAAGCTCCAAGCCATCAGCCCAGAGCCCGACGCGGGGCTCGAATCCACGAACTGTGAGATCATGACCTGAGCCGAAGCTGGACGCTTAACTGACTGAGCCATCCAGGTGCCGCTGAAAATGCATTTAAATTTTTTTAATGTCTTTTATTTATTTTTGAGGGACAGAGAGAGACAGCGCGAGCAGGGGAGGGTCAGAGAGAGAGGGAGACACAGAATCTGAAGCAGGCTCCAGGCTCTGAGCTGTCAGCACAGAGCCCGACGCGGGGCTCAAACCCACGACCGTGAGATCATGACCTGAGCCGAAGCCGGCCGCTCAACCAACTGAGCCACCCAGGCGCCCCTGAAAATGCATTTAATACACAGAACCTACTGAACAGAGTCTAGGGTAACTTAAAAGTACTCAGAACACTCTTATTAGCCTAGAGTTGGGCGAAATTCCTCTAACACAAAGCCTACTTGATAATGAAGTGCTGAGTATCTCATGTAATATACTGAATACTGTACTTGAACACAATGGCAGGTTGGGGTGCAGAGTGGCTGTCGGCGGAGGGGCTGTCTGCCCTTGATCAGCCAACATCGGAGAGAGGACTGACCACAGGTGGCCAGCCTGGGAAAAGATCCAAATTCCAAATACCAAACATGGTTTCTACTGAATGTGTACCACGTCAGGACCATCATTAGGTCTAAAAATCATTAAGTCAGGGACCTCCGGTCCTCTCTCAATTACGGATATGTTAAATGGACACAAAGTTAGTGAGGAATAATTCAATTAATAAGGGTCATTTAGTGGATATCTGCAGATCTCTACAGAAGCCATTTTTATAAATGTTTATTTATTCTTGAGAGAGAAAGAGAGGCAGAGAGAGAGGAAGACAGAATCCCAAGCAGGCTCTAACCTGTGAGCACAGAGCCGGACATGAGGCTCGAACTCACGAACCTCAAGATCATGACCCGAGCCAAAATCAAGACTCTTAAATCAACTGAGCCCCCCACGTGCCACTCTGCAGAAAACAAATAAAAGAAAACACATTCTTCTCAAACACATCGAATGTGAATGTACTTAAAGCCACTGATTTATACACTTTAAAATGATAACTTTGATAATACATATATTTTACTACAATTTAAGAAATAAAAAGATTCAAGTCTTCACGGTGCTAGAATCTCTGGAAATACCCAATCTGAAGATCTGCATTCATAAAGCGTTATCACAGCTCTCTCCCCCAAGGTGGAATGTTCTGGTCCTGACCACATGGATTATAAACCCAGCACCTACTTTCTTAAAATAGGTTTCCATATGAATGCTGCGAAGTCTAGAAGGGGGACATGGGCATTTCTGAGAGGCGCAGCCTCACTGTGGCTCTCCACCTACTACTACTAGTGAGTCCACTCTGTTGATCCTGCTGTGCCAGTGTGGACAGAGGCTTTTCTGCAGCGGCCAGCAGAGGCACTCAGATTCAAGAGGGGCGTGCGGCCACATCTCAGAGGCAGAGCTGCAGGGCCCCGCCGCAGAGCACGCAGGCAGTCCGCAAGCCACCAGCACCGCCACCACCAGAAAGGGCGACGGAAACTGAAACGCAATGCTGGCCTACGGCAGAGCAAAGAGCTCAAGTTCTGGGGTGCTCCTAGGATTCCCTGGCGGCCACCCCCGGACGGCCTCCATGCCCTTGGCGGCTGTCCCACAATGGTGCAGATAAGGTGCACCTGAACTTGTGCTCTAGGGGCTCCCCTGTTCTTAGCTCTGCTCCACCCAAGACTTTCACCTCTCTCCTTTCAGGCTTCAAGGCTCCACTCTACTCTAGTTATTTGAGATGATCTTTAGAATCAACACAGGGTGCCAACTATAGGCTCCTTAGGTGTCTGAGAACTTTGGAACCAATGCCCAGGTGTATCTTCAGCTCCTGATGAGGGCTTACTTGATCTGATTTTAATCAGTCTGGGCCATATGGCTGTTATCTAGATATGTCCATGTGCCCAAAGACGCGCTCAGAAATCAGCATGGTGTGTGTGGTCAGTCTCCAAATACCGCAGCACGAATTAATGAACGCTCAGCCCCCTGCACCAAAGTAGGCAAAGGGAGGCCGTCGGAGTCGGACACACTCCAATCTTCTTAAAAGCATCTCACGTCTTTCCAGCCTTCTCTAAATTATTACTAGCCAATATTACTCTAATTTTGGCTTCCTGATTTTTAGTAATGGAGAAAACGTTTTGCTTTCAGATGATTAGTGTCCAAAATTTTCAAAGGAAAGCTCATTTGAAATGCTGCTCCCAACGAATCTCTCCAGGCATTGAAAAGTGGCTATTATTGGTCTGGGCAAGAAAATACACAAGATTCCATACATACGCTGTCAAGTCTGGCAAGAGAAATTTCAGACAACTTCCGTCCTTCCCACCCAATCCCAAGTAAATAGGGCATTTGTTTGTATTTCCACATTGGCCCCATGAACGAAAATACCTCCTCCACCTAGAAAAACAATCTGTAACATTCAGACATGGAACTCTGAGGGCTAACTTTTTAGTGCATGCTAAAGCCCTAAGTATGCAGTGCTTTAGGAAAATAAAGTAGAAAAGTACCTTTAATAAACATCTCTTCTGTGAGCATCTTTCTCTAGTTCACACTTGCACCTGGCTTGGTGTTTCTGTATTTTTCAGAAATACTGATTAAAAATGTTCTCCATTAAAATTAGAGCCAGAAGGAACTTTCTTCCTACAGTCTTCCTGCAACAGACCTGAACGTCTGTTTTATTCTGTTGCAGGGCGGGGAGAGAGTCACAAAATATTACTTTCACCAACTCTGTACCAACTATCCTGCCTGGCAAAGAGTTAAAAGAGTTTTCTGAGGTTAGTTCCTGCGGTTTAAAAAAATGCTTAAATTTAGACTCCGTAAAACAATACTGGGAAACTTAAAAAGCCTTGGAGAAATACTGGAGTTTATTGTACTGCCTTTTGTTAAATTGCATCACATCAGCCACATTTTCTTCTCCTTTTTTAATCCCTTCCGGCCCCGATTACTGCAGATCCTACGCCTTCCCACTTGATTCAGTTACCTCCTGGTGATCCGGGGCTGGAGAGCGGAGGTGGGGGTGGGGTGAGAACAGAAACCTACTGGTCACTACGCGCAGGACCCAAGTTTAACAGGTGGCTTTGGCCACCTCGGTCAATATTAGCCTCCCACCTTCCTCTCCGCAGCGGTAAGGAGCAGAGCTCCCGGGAGTTCGAGGACCGCGGCGGCAAGGCAGGCGACGATTCTGGAACGACTCCCCCGGGGAAGGTCCGTGGGGAAAGGGAAAGGGTGTTAGGGTCAACTCGCAACCGCTCCGCGCCCAAAGTTAAACACGTGCCTCGGACCACCGTGCGCCCCCCCAACAGGATATCCTCGGAGCCGAAAACAGCCGGGTTCTCCCCACCTCCCCAACCTAGGGCGCACGCGAATCCCTGAAATCCCAAAGGAGGCACTGGGTCTACTATGGTCCCTCGGATTGCCGTCTTTCCGAACTTCCAGGAGGCTGGGCAAGCGAGGCGGAGGCGACTAGTGCGCAAGAAGAGATCCACGCAACTAGGGCACCGGCGGGGCAGGGTGCAGACAGCCGGGCCACAAGAGAAAGGGGTCACCCTTGTCTATCTGAAACCCCCTCGAGCCCAAGCCTCCCTCTACAAACTCCAAACGGCGCCCCGAACACCGGCGTGCCAGGCGCGGTCGCCGGCTGCCGGGGCACCCTCCCGCCTCTCGGACCCAGTCGGGGATCGCAAGGTCCGAACTCACCTGGAAGGAGGTCCCGCCCCGGGGGACCGCAGCTGCCCACCCGGACCGCGACCGGGAGCCCTCGCGCCGCCTGCTCCGGGGTCCGCCTGCGCGCGCGCG
>NC_043709.1:127163114-127205132 GCF_006229205.1 Suricata suricatta
CCGCCCCGCCGCGCGCTCCCCGCGGGGCTCAGCCCCCCAAAGCGCACGGCGCGCGCCCGGGGCATTTAAAGGGACAGGCCCGCGCGCCTGAGCTGCCCCGTGGCCGCGTCTCGAGCCCTGAATTGGGGACCCCCCTCACCCCACCACCTTCGAGTTACACGCGCCGTGAAGAGCCATAGGGGTTCGCGTCAGGAGCTCCGACGGAGACGGGGCTTCTTTCCCGCCCGCATCGTCGTCAGCTTCGAGAGGTCATATCACTGGTGATAATAACCCCCAAGGACGGGATATTTACTACCCTCGGAGGAGCCGTTTCACGTACACGTTATTTCAGGCAACCTTAGTGCACAGCGCCTGATTTCGGGGCCCCTTTTTGCACCGAGCGAGAGGCGAAGAAACTCCTCCCGGGGCCCGTGCCCCCCTCGCCGGCGCTGGCTTCTCAGTGGCCGTGCCAATAACGACGGGGGTGAATGGCCTGGGCGGGAGCGTCCCTTGCGCGGTGGCGCTAAGGTGACCAGCGCTTCCCCGGGGCGGCCCAGCTCCCGAGGGAGGGAGAAAGCAAGCGTTCCGGGGCCTCGTTAATTGCAGGGTCGGTCGTGCACCCAGCCGGCAGGAGTTCTGAAGCGTTCCACAGTGTGCATCCCCATTTTACAGAAAACCGGCGAAGGAATGACTGAGTCACGGCCGGCGCTCAGGGCTGAGCCCCAATACCTTAGTCCTGAGCTCATTTCTTTGCCCTCCCCGGGAAGGCGGACCTGATTAAAGGAGAGACACCTTTTTCACTAATAACACACTGGCCCTAACTAACTCCCTGCGTCTTTAATTAATGTTTACAAAGCACTTTAATCTACCCCACATGCTAGTTAATTAGGCAGTATTATTATCCTCTTTCTGAATCCAATCCAGGAGGGAATCAATACTGTCAGTCCTTAATCCTTGATGAATAATGGGTCTAAGCTTTCTGCTGTTTGTGTTTGTTTATTTAATCAAGTTGTGTCCCATATTGGGTTAAGTTCTAATTCATTTAGCGTGAATTGGCTTAGTAAAAATTAAATACTATTAAACACCCTCCAGTGCGAGGTAATACAGGCAACCCTTGTCTTTAAGGATTTCAGATAAAGAAAAAGACATTTTATCAAGTGCTTTTCAGAATTCATTTTTTAAAAGAAATTTTTAATGTTTATTTTTGAGAGAGAGCGAGAGAGCGAGAGAGCATAAGGTTTATTTTTGAGAGAGAGAGAGAGCGAGAGAGCGCGAGCGGGAGCGCACAAGTGGGGGAGGGGCAACGCGAGAGAGGGAGACACAGAATGCACAGCAGGCTCCTGGCTCTGAACTGTCAGAGAACCCAACTCAGAGCCGGAACCCTCTAGCAGTGAGATCATAACCTGAGCCAAAATCAGAAGCTAACTGACGGAGCCACCCAGGCACCCCTTTTTTTCTTTTTATTATTGTGCTTTTTGCTTGGTTAAGTTTTCATGATGTATAAAACACATGTTTGGCTTAATCTTTTTAAGTTTACTTAAAATGTCTGATTTACACATCTTTTGTGTAGAAATTAAATTTTACTCTCTGTTGTTACAGACGAAGAGATAAAAAGGAAGAAATTGAAGGATGATGGGATTAGAAGGGGAGAAGGAGAAAAGACAAAGACAAAACCCAACCCACCAACCACCACCATCACCACCAAGAAACAGGGATGAAAGTGAGACTAAGGTTTCAACGAGGGTGTGCAGGGCCACGAGCCCGAGCTTTGTGGGAATTACCCGCAGGTGGACCTTCCTCTGGGCTGGTGCGGACCTCCCCAGGGCCCCGCGTGACCACCCGAGCACAGACTGGCTTCCGGTCCCCAGTGCGCCCCTGCACGGGCACCTCTGAGCCCAGTGAATGACACAAAGAGACCAGAACAACAGGAAGAGAGGTAAGAAGACAAGAAATGGCTTCAAGGGGTAATTTAAAGCGAGTTATTCGTGAAAGCCCTTACATGGCATCATGGGAGGAAAAACGGGACAAAGAAGCATCTGGAGAGTCTTTGTATCTCCTATTGTTATTACTTTAAAACCCATGGAATTTATAAAATTTTACTTTATATTCCCTGGGGTTTTTAAGAAATGTCTCCGGAGGCTGCTCTTTGTTAAGCAAATCCTGGCAATCCATGACCCCCAAGTATTATTATAAACTTTGTGTCATGAAAAATTTTGAAGGAAACTAAAAAAATTAAGTTAAACATACATTTTGTTTTATAAAAATAGTTACTGTGTAACATGGACTTGAGAAACTGCAATAGCTGTGATGGCCACTAGAGGGGGCACACACGAAAGAAGGATGGTTAGCAATTTTCATGTCTTCTTTACTAAAAGAATATACCGTTTTGAGAGCTGAAAGAGGTGTCAGAAGAAATGGTTTTACTTTAAGCCTCTGCCACTTGGATGTGCAATTTTGAGCTGCTTTTCCTTTTTGAGACTCAGCTCCTCATCTGTACAACGAGGCTCTAACACCTACCCTGGGGAAGGCAAAAACAAAATTACTATTAAAATTTTTTAATGTTTATTTATTTTTGAGAGAGAGAAAGGGAGACACAGAATTCGAAGCAGGCTTCAGGCTTTGAGCCGTGAGCACAGAGCCCGATGCAAGGCTCGAACTCACAAACTGTGAGATCATGATCAGAGGTGAGGTGAGGCGTTCAACCAACTGAGCCATCTAGGTGCCCTGAAAACAAAATCATTTTAACATTGATCTGAATAAACAACAGATGAGAAGTGTTAAGAAAATGGAGGAAAAATATGATAAGTTGCACTGTTTTTAATTGAAACATAGTTCAGGACTGTAATAATTAAAAATATCACAATAGAACAGTAACAGATATTGAGTGATATAGATAATAGAGTAAGTAGAATCAAATCCAGAAAAAGATAGTGTTGGTATAGTGTTGACTTAAGGTGTGATGACAGAGTCATCTGAAATAAATGAAAAAGGGGCAGATTCTTAATAAACAAAACTTGAGAAAACTAGCAATTTGAAAAAATACTCAGTGTTAAGCCTTGCCTTTCATTGTGTGCTAAAACAAATTTCAGCCACATTAAAGAATTTTAAAACTAGGAGAAAATTTAAGCAGATATTTTTGTGATCTCAAGATGAGGGAAGAAAAGAAATGGAAAAATCATAGATGAAATGACCATTAGACTAGATCACATAAAATTTTTTAAATCCTGACAACTAAAAATATTGTGAACAAAATTTGGAAAGAAAAAAACTCTGTAGAACTATGCATAACAAATCCGACAGTTAATTTTATCTTCAATACAAGAATACCCTCAAGTTGGGAAGAAACTTAAAAAAGTCACTGGGAAATTTACCTCAAAAATGGCTATTAATTAGCTCTCTGTGTGTATTGTATTTTAAGGTGTTTGGACTACCAATAATTGAAAAAGTAAAAATTTCAAGTTATATATAATACACCTATTAGAAAATAGTTTCTTAAATTTTAATATTCAGTACTGACAGGGGTGCAATGAAATGGGAAATTTCGTATACTATTAGTGGAAGCATAAATTAATATAACTTGCCTGGAAAGTGATTTTGTAAAATATTTCCCAGCTTTAAAAATGTTTATACACTCTGGTCCTGTAATTCCATATCTAGGGATTCTATAGAAATAGAAATAAGCACAAGATTTGTGTGTAAAGATATATCCCACTCTCTCCTTTTTATAATGTCACAAAATTGGAAACAAGCAAAACATCCAAAATTAGAGAGAAATAAACTATTATGCAGCTTTTTAAGATGAGGACTTTTTCTGGGGTGCCACGGTGGTTCAGTCAGTTAAGTGTCCAACTCTGGCTCAGGTCGTGATCTCGCGGTTCATGAGTTCAAGCCCTGCGCCGGGCTCTGTGCTGACAGCTCAGAGCCTGGAGCCTGCTTCTCATTCTGTGACTCCCTCTCTGTCTACCCCTCCCTCACTCATGCTCTGTCTCTCTCTCTCCTTCAAAAATAAAATAAACATGAAAAAAGAATTTAAAAAGAATTAAAAATAAAATAAAAATGAGGAATTTTTCATGGCTACAAGAAAGTATTTAAATATTGTTAAGGGGGGAAAAGAACATTACAAAATTGTATGTAAAGTATTATTTCATAGAAATACATTTCCACATACATGGAAAATGCAGGCATGTATGGAGAAATTAGAAGGAAATCCGTCGAAATCATGGCAGTTCCTGTTTCAGACTCTGAGAACATGATTCTTATTTATGGTTCTGTTTATGTTCCAAACTTTCTGTTATGACTCTATATTACTTTTATAAATCAACAAAAACCAGTAAATATTATACTTCTTATGAGACAGTAAATGCCACCGTGTATAGCATCGAGCCTGGCTCATAGCAAACATTCAGTAAATACAATGAGAGAAGGAGAAGGACATTGTTACGCTGCCAGGAGGCTTCCTAGTGAAGTTTTTTGATTTGAAAGAAGAAATAATTGGTGTGCCCGAGTGGCTCAGTCATTAGGCGTATGACGTCGGTTCAGGTCATGATCTCACGGCTCGTGAGTTCAAGACCCACATTGGGCTCTGTGCTGACAACTCTGAGCCTGGAGCCTGCTTCAGATTCTGTGTGTCCCTCTGTCTCGGCCCCTTCCATGTTTGTTTTCTGTCTCTCAAAAATAAATAAGTGTTAAAAATAATAAAAAAAAGAAATAACTTAAAAAATTAAAATAAAAATATTTATTCTACTTCTACAGATGAAGAATTCATGACCTGGAGGGTTTTTTGGTGACAGGTTTAGCGCAAAACTAGAAACGAGGATAGTGGGATGGGCCCATACTTCCTGAGAGCGAGTAGATGAGGTCCATATTCCAGGGCAGTGTTTTGAAGGAAAAACATGTAGAAGAAACAAATATGGAAGAAAACAGTAAACAAGTTATTCTTTAAAAAAATTTTTTTAATGTTTATTTACTTTTGAGAGAGATAGAACACAAGCGTGGGAGGGACAGAGAGAGAGGGAGGCACAGAATCCGACGCAGGCTCCAGGCTCTGAGCTAGCTCAGCACAGAGCCTGACGCAGGGCTTGAACCCCCAAACCTTGAGGTCATGACCTGAGTTGAAGTCGGACGCTTAACCGACTGAGCCTCCCAGGCGCCCCTGAACAAGTTATTCTTAAAACTACTGGTAAGCATTCAGAATGCGTGGCCGGACCCCGGAAGATCCCGGAGCAGCATGTGCTGGACGGCGCACAGGCTGTAGGAGCTGCTGGTGCCTGAGGTCCACACGGTGCGGGGAGAGGGTGTGCGGCGCCCGTTCACCCTTCACCAAATATCCTTCGTGGCCTCGGGCGGCAGGAGCTCCTGCGGGCGGGCTCCAGGAGATGGGGTAGCGGGCAGCACCTCCTCCCCGCCGCCCCCGCCCCGTAGAATTTATATCCGGGAGGCCCTGGGGAGCCGCAGACAGGACTCAGGCGATAAGATAAATGGTGAAATCACCAACAGCCTGTTCATCCACAGATAGAACGTAAGTTAGAACGTAAGTGATTCTGTACATGAAAATAGAGGAACGACATATCTCTCCAGAGAGAAGCCTACGGCATAATTGGCAGTTAAAATTTCACCGAGGACAGCCTGTGCTGATCGCTGTCTGGCTAGTTTTCAGTTTACAGGCGGAGTTTGCGAAGCCGACAGGGTTTGGACAGGGCGACTGCTGAGGGAAGGACTTCTATTTATTTATTTATTTATTTATTTATTTATTTATTTATTTAGTATGTGTATATATATATATATATATATATATATATATATATATATATATAAAGTTTATGTATTTATTTTGAGAGAGAGAGTACAAGCAGGGGAGGGGCAGTGAGAAGGAGAGACAAAATCCCAAGCGGGCTCCGTGGCATCAGCACCGAGCCCGATAAGGGGCTTGAACTCAAGAACTGTGTGATCATGACCTGAGCCGAGATCAAGAGTTGGAAGCTCACCTGACTGAGTCCCCCAGGGCCCCCGAGAGAAAGCAAGGAGAGTCTCCGGAAGTTCCTGTGCGCAGTGTCTGTTAACACTCGCCGTCTTCCCACCTGACCTTCGCTGCCTCCTCCATTCCTCTGGAGTGCTTTTCTGTCTGGAGATTTGAGTACCGGCCAACACCAGCCTCCGGTGAATGTCGGGTAAGAGCAGGACTTAGTGAGACTCAGTCCTGTTTGTGTCACGGACTGAGCGGTACCGCATTTGGAAGGAGAGAGAGAATGGTAGGCGGCATACTCCGTGGGCGTGGCTTGTTACCTTTCTGCTGACTTGAACTTCTGTAAACCCATTCCAGGTGAACTGTTTCATTACACCGACATCTCTGTTTGGAGGCGGACATTTTTCTGTACAATGCTGTTGTGAACCAATAGAACTTCCTGTTTGATCTGAACCTGAACTTGAGGATGTTGATTCCCTGAATTGTGAGTGAGCTCTTTACTAGTGTTGCAGTCAGAGTGAGGATAAAGGAATCACCCAGCCCCACAGGTGTCCACTTGTGGGGCAGCAAAGTCCCAGTCTGGCCCCCGGCTTGGCAGATGCAGTACTCGATTCCCACCAGGGCCGCTGGGCGCCACCAGGCTCTCAGGCACTGAGTCTCAACTGTATTTCCAGGTTTCAATATTGGTGGAGGGAAGGATAGGGGAAACCTTACCAGCAATCCTTTGATAAAGAGAGAGAGAGCGCGCGCGTGCGCACAAGTGCAAGGGAGGGAGGGGGAGAGGGGAAGAGAAAAAGAGAGAGAATCCCAAGCAGGCTCCACACTTAGAGTAGAGCCTGATTCGGAACTCAATCCTATGACCCTGGGATCATGACCTGAGCCAAAATCAAGAGTTGGACATTTAACTGACTGAACCACCCAGGTGCCCAAGCTTAAAATATTTTCAGTTTCTAGACTGTTAAACAGAATTAGATTACAACAGGAAAAGAAAAGGGAGATCACACCACACGCCACCATTCACTCTGAGTAATAAAATGTTGTGGGAAGCGTTTCCTGTTGTAAAATTGCAACTAAGGACAACAGTACTTACCACCTCGTACGTTCCAAATTCAAGATGTACCAGGAACTAACCCAGGAGCTCTTTCCTCAAGATTTATTGACAGTCAACAAACCTGAACTGGCCCTGCCCCCCCCCCCCAGTCTCTCTCCCACGTCCTAACTAAGAAGAGGCCTGGGGGGTCCTAGGCTTTGTGGAAGTACGGTTAGTATCCACGTTGGGAGGCTGTTCTCTCCCCCCATTGGGGTGGAGGGATCTGTCCCTTTTGTATCCCCCCAGTGTGGTCTCCCTTCCAGTTATCTCCAAGATTAGGGACTTCACGTCTACAGAATCCTTTTTGCCACATAATGTGACATAGTCACAGAGGTGATGCGCCATTGTGTTCACAGGTTCCACTGATACACAGGGAGCTGGAGTCTTGGGGGCATCCTAGGATTCTGCCTTAGGAGGGTGTCCCCTCATCCCACGGCCAAGCACAGGCCTAAGACAATCGCTCATAAAGACTGGAGTTCAGCAAGGCAGGGACATGGGCTCTTGCTAAGGCATAGACCCCACGTTACCATCAGGCCACAAGGGACTGATGGGGTAAGGTCTTAGCCAGCATCTGAGGAGCGGGGCACAGAATCTCCTTCTTGCTCAGGTTTGAACACAGACGTGGAAGACTCGTGCCCACCTGCAGGCTGGAGAGAGCACAGGAGTGTATGGGAGCGGACCTTTTAGTTTCTGGGGCTCTGCCTGAAGGAACACAAATGATCTGAGAGGCAGAGCCGATAAGCTGCTTGCCAGGGGGCCGATGAGCCAGGCAAATGAGTGTGAGGTGGAGGTGTTTAAGTTTTGAAGAAAAAAATTTTTTTATTGTGTTGAAATATACATGATATAAAATTTATCATTTTAATAATTTTAAATGTATGACTTAGGGGCACTAGGTATATTCACAACAACCGTCACCCCTTATTTATCTCCAGGACTTTTTCATCTTCCCAAGCTGAAACTTTGTCCCCATTAAACATTAACTCCCGATTTGGCCTTCTTCCAGCCTCTGGCCACCACCATTCTCTGTCTCTATGGATTTGCCTACACTTCATATATATGGAATCATAGACTGCCTATCTTTTTCTTCTGGCTTCTTTCACTTAGCATAATGTTTTCAGGTTCATTCACGTTTTAACATACATATTAGAATTTCCTTCCTTCTTAAGGCTGAATAATTTTACATTGAATGGACATACCACATTTGTTTATTCTTTCATCTGTCAACAGATACATGGCTTGCTTCTACCTTTTGGCTATTGTGGACAAGGCTGCAGTGAACATGGGTGCACAAGTATCTGTTCAAGTATCTGCTTTCGGTGGTTTGGTATATTCACCCAGGAGTGGGATTGCTGAATCATGTGATGATTCTGTGTTTGACTTTTTGAGGAGCCGGCATACTGCTTTCCACCGTGGTTGCACCTTTGTACATTCCCACTGGCGGTGCGTGTAGGAGAGTTCCAATATTTTGTCTGTTGTTGCTGTTGGTTTTAATAGAACTGATTCTGAAAAACAAAAATGAGACTGGATTCATAACCAAAACTGCCAGAGAAGTTATTAAATCTGGCCAATCTGATCACTGACGGACTGCTAGTCTGCGGGAAATGGCATTTCACAGACGGCAGCTGGGGGGCAGATACTGACAGCAATAAAACTGCTTCATGCTTATGCCCCAACAAGGTGAGACTCCTGAGTAAGCTAGTCATAGGAACAAACAAATAGGTAAAAGAGAATTTTCCTCCCTTGGCTTTTTCTTAAAATGCTTACTAACTTTGAAAATGATTCATATAAGAATGTAGCAGACTACACATATGTATTGCCTTCATCACTTCACCTCCCTTTCATTTTTTTCTTTTCATTAATGTTTATTTATTTTTGAAAGAGAGAGAGCGGGGAAGGGGCAAGAGAGGGAGGGACAGAGGATCCCAAGCGGGCTTTGCACTGACAGCAGAGAACTCGATGTGGGACCATGAGATCGTACCTGAGCCGAAGTCGGACGTTTAACTGACCGAGCCACTGAGACGCCCCCTATCTATTTCCTAACCCCCTACCATCTGGGTTCTAGTCCCACAACTATTCTGAAGCTGCGTTCTTTTAGGCCTCACCCTGATTTTCAATCTCTGACAGTTGGGACCATACATTAAATCTAAGTATTTTTCCCAAAGTTAAATCTTTCAAGCAGAGTTCACACCACTTTCCTTGGGCAAAGACATTCATCAGCCTGACCTCACCTATTACTTCTATGATGATGACCTGAAAAATCTTCACCTCTGGGCTTTATTCATTCCATTGAACAAGCTGAGTGTCTACTCTGGTTTCCGTTGGGAGCCTTGTTTTAAACTGTGTGCCAGCATCTCATTCGTGAAGTTCATCCATCCACCCATCACCCTCTCTGGTGGTGAAAGGCCAGCCTCTCTCCATAGGTGGCTCGAGCTGGGAGAAGTACAGGCACACAGTTAATCATTCTGTGTGATATGCACACAGGAGTACTCCGCTGGCGTCTCAAGAGGGAGATTGGGATCCTGAAGGAGCAAACGGAAGGGTCAGGAGAGGTGGGAAGCCGGGAGGGCGAGCTAACGACACGATGGAAGACCAGGGCCTGTGGAGAGTCTCATAGAACATTCTCTTTATGGGAATGCGGGGCTTCGGGAGAGCAATGCCTGACAGCAGGGTTCAAGTGTTTGCACGTTGTGTGCCATTCCCGGTGCTACTCCCAAACTTCCTCACACCCACGGCTCTTTGGGGGAATGGAAAGGGTTGTAGCCCATGATTTTCAGGAAAGCAAGGAGAAGTAAAATAGAGCTGGTGTAATCATTTGGAGTTGGAGGGCAGCAGAGAAATAAATTGCAGTGTGGGTAAGAAAGCAAATCCCCGTGTCCTTGGGTATGTTAGAGAAGTATGTGTTCTAGGCTCTGCCATCATCACTACCTAAGTCGTTGATTTTGATATTAAGTCAAAGAGTGACCTTGAGAAGTGGGAGGCCAAGGAGGTGCTTGGATCATATAATAGTCACAATCAGGCCCAGGGCATCAGGTGCCTGGGTTCAGAGATGTGAGAACACTCGTGAGATCGGCTGCATGCGTTTACTGCCGTGAAGCGTTCGGCACTCCTCCTTTGGCTTCCTTCTTGGACTCTACTTCTTTCTTAAGCTCTTTAAAAGGCCTGGAGACCCTCTTTCTCACATTTCAGGCATATAGTAATACTCATGCTTCTTATCTTTATATCATTTCTCAGTTTACAGAACTCATTCACACACATTTTATTCTCATAATGCTCTGAGAAGGTATATTCTTCCCATTTCATAGATGAGGAAACTGATGTTCAAAAGGGCTCAATGACTCGCTCAAACTCACGCCTGTAGTAAGTGTCTGAGTGAGAATTCTGTCTGTCGCACTCTCCTTGCCGCTGGACTGCCTTCGTGAGTTCTTCCAACGAGGAAAAACGGTTCTGATTCGAGCATCTCTCTCTATAGAACCAATTAAGGGGGTTGTGCTCCTGTTGTTGACTGTATTCGAGGTTTCAAGTTAGTATTGGGGAAAAGTCTGACCTTAATGAGAGCTTAGGAAATAGTAAGAAACATTCAAATGTGGAAATCTCCCCTTCTTAAGGATCCATCTGAGTGGAATCAGCTGAGGAGGTGCTAAGATGCCTTTCCCAGCTGCAGAAAGGTTGAGAACAGCATAAAAACCCACTAAGAGTTTGATGGAAGGATTCAAGCATTTTCCTTCAGGATTTCATACACGGTTGCTAAATGCCCAATACAGAGCACTGTTAACACGGACGAAGAGACTCTGCTTCCGTGTATCCCGCAGACCTAACGCAGAGCAATTCCAGGAGTACAGCTCACGAACGTAAAGCGTCACGTCTTTCCAGGGGGGCCTAAGCCCCGTGTCTCAGCCAAACCCCAGAAACTGCAAAGGGCTGACGCCGCAGGATCCGTGTGCACGGACCTCAGCGTCTTCACATCTCCGTTTGGTTTTCCTCGGAAGCCCTGAGCCAGGCTGGCGGGGGGGACAGAAGGGGAGTGCGGGCCAGGCGGGCGCTGGGGAGAGCCGCCAGGGTGCAGGGTTCGCGTCAGCCTCTGGGTCTCCCTGTGAGCAGTATGTTATGGCGGGACAGAAATTATTCTCAGTGGGTATTTAAATACGCACGTTTCCAAGCAACTATTCGAGGACCACAGGGCCAGCTGGTATTCAGTGGTCCTCCCCTCTCCCTTGGCTGCGGCTTCAGTCACCGGAAGTCAAGGTCCAAAGCAGATGATCTTCCTTCCGCTGGATGATCAGAAGGTCACCAGGAGCGTCACGCTGTGTCATCCCCCTCACTTCATCTCATCACACAGGCATTTAATCATCCCACATCATCACTAGAAAGGCAAGTACAGCGCAATGCAGTGCATGACTTTTATTACAGTACATCATTACCATTGTTCTGCTTTATTATTAGTAAGTGTTAGTCGCTTACTGTGCCTAATTTAGAAGTTAAACTTTATCATCGTTGTGTTCGTACAGGAAAAAACGTAGTGTATGTGGGGTTTGGCACCACCCCTGACTTCAGGCACCCGCTGGGGAGGGTGGGAACGTGTTCCCACGGATAAGGGCCACCGTACCAGCAACTTCACAATAGGCTTGAGTTGTGTCCCTTGTCCGCTCATTTCCCAAGTTTGCTAAGAAGAGCAAAATTAAGTCATTTAATTTTCATTGACTTTCCCTTCCCCCTTCCTCTCCTGGGAAGAAAACAGGCCTGGGTAGATTCATAAATTGAATAGTTTAAGCAATTACGATCTGACTCTAGAACTAACTAGGATATATTAGTAAGGAAGGAGTCATCTAATTTAGTAAGTGGGATGACATGATAAAGAAGAAGCCATTCTAAATTCCACTCTGTTAAAAAAAAATGTGTTAAGAAATTCTAAATGTTTGAAATGTTTCCAAGAGAGCCAGATAATTTTTCCTTTCATCAGTGCATTCACAACAAGGTATCTGTAAGTCGTGAAAGCCTTTGGTGCATTAAGAATGTGCAGGTTGCACACGGGAATATTTCCCTTGCTCAAGATGAGCTTCTTGTGTAGCTCTGGTCCTACGGTGGTTTTCTTATCTTGGTCTCAGAATGTTTTTCCGACACTAATTCATGAAGTAGATGATGGAGAAACTGAAGCTCCAAGAGACCCAGAAGAAGGACGCAGTTCCTAATCCCCAACCTGTAACTTTCCTCCAAAGACAAGAAAAACCTTTGCCAATTCAGGGACACCGCCTGACAGGCAGGGTTGCTATAAAAGCAGTGAGTGTATTATTATTATTTAAAAATTTTTTTTAATGTTTATTTATTTATTTATTTATTTAATTTTTTTTGCAAAGGCAATGGGCCTTATTACAGGTTTAGGCTTACTGGGGCCTAAACTCGGGCTCACAGACTTTATCGGCGTGGTGGATCCGTGCTGAGAGCCCCGAACAAAGGTGGGGTAGGACTTTTATGAGTTTGGGAAGGGGGAGTTACAGGAAATTGTGACATAGGTACAGTGATCCAATTATTATTACACAATATTATTGACAGCAGGTTTATCCAGTTACAACATTTAGAGTGTTAACCAATCACAGAGTAGGCCCAGGACCCTGGACCCTCACATAGGGTGTAACCAGCCTTAGGCAATAACTGATCTAGGCCTGCCCTTAGGAATGTTAAGGGTATTACAAGGGTGGTCTCTCTTGCCTCAGGCAATGTGTGACTGCTTAATAGTTCTGGAGAGACTGACCTTTAGACCTAGTCTAGAGGGGAAACTTAAAGGCTGTCATGGCGTCTGCTAGGTTAAGACTCGTGTTCTTACATTCACCCCTCTGTCTTGTAACTGACCCAATCCTGGGTCAGCTGAGTTACCACTGTACCCCTAAAGCCTGGCATAGCCCTCCTTGGTGTAAGGGGAATTTCTTACCCTGTAAAGGGCATAGGGAAGGAGAGTTTACCCAATTTCCGCTAGTCTCCATGGTTAATTTGGTAAGGGTCTCTTTTAGGGTTTCTAATATCTGGCGCTGTCTGGCTTACAAAAGTAAGAATGACAGCCAATTTGTTTCCTCATTTGTCAGGATCCTTGGGCGTATAAGTGCTATGTTTATTTATTTTTGAAAGAGAGCAAGAGTGCAAGCAGGGGAGGGGCAGAGAGAGAGGGAGACACAGAATCTGAAGCAGGCCCCAGGCTCTGAGCTGTCAGCACACAGCCCGCTGCAGGGCTGGAACCCATGGACTTTAAGGTGACCTGGGCTGAAATGAAGAGTTGGATGCTCAACTGACTGAGCCATCCCGGTGCCCCAGCAGTGCATTATTATTATTTTTTAATATTTATTTTATTTTGGGAGGATAGATAGAGAGGGAGAGAGAGATCCCCAAGAATCTTCCCTGTCTGTGTGGACCCCAACGTAGGGCTCAAACCCACGAACCATGAGATCATGACCTGAGCTGAAATCAAGAGTTGGACACTCAACCGACTGAGCCATGCAGGTGCCCCTGAAAGCAGCATGTTATTAAAACAAGGCTGGACGATGACATGCTATGATTTTTGGCAAAATAGATTTCAGATAATTAATTGAAAAAAAAATACAGGGGCACCTGGTTGCTCAGTCGGTCAAGCATCCGACTATTTGGTTTCAGCACAGGTCATGTTCTCGGTTCACGAGTTCAAGCCCTGCATGGGGCTCTGTGCAGACAGTGTGGAGCCTGCTTGGGATTCACTCTCTTTCCCTCTGTCTCTGCCCCTCCCCTGCTCGCTATCTCTTTCTCTAGAAAATACATTAAAAAAACATTTAAAAAAGAAAAGAAAAAAGCCATACACATCAGCCTGCAGAGGGGAAGGAATATTTAAATTATTTTAAAACTATGTAGCTTTTGTCGTCTTGCCCAGGGAAGAGATACCTGTGGGGTGGCGATGGCTGTGTATGTTTAAGTAAGTGAATAAGTATCTAGTGACTGAAACAGGAGGACCTGCGTGCGCCAGGGCAGTGTGACATTTCAGCACCAGCCCGAAGTGACCCCCCCCCCTTAGGTCTGATCGCTATCCCCTGCCGCATGGTTTGCCATCTCCGGGGCCTTCCATTTCACTCGGGCTTGCCGTCCAAAGCACCGCACAAACCGTGCTCTGGGGAAAGAGCCTTCCTGGCAGATTGTGCAGCGATGACCCAGTTGTCCTCCAAGTCAGAGCCGATGAGGAGAGGGGGTGAGGTGGGAGGGTTGGGGGTTCCCTCACTGCTGCTAGAACTGCCGCTGCTTTCAGAGGGGCCCTGGGGAGGGGCGGGCAGCACCCCAGTCCCTCCCCGGCTTGGCTGACTTGGCCTCTGTGCCCACGTTTTTGTGCGGAAGCCTCGGATGAGGACTCCTGACCCTGCTCACGTGCAGCTCCTGAAATCAGTGACCCTTTAGGAGCCCACTGAATTGTACTTTTTCGGTTTTCACGAATGCCACAGGAGCAAGACGCTTGACGTAAAAGAACTTGGGGAGCTCACAGTTGTAAGAATGACTCAATTCCTCTGTGATTAACAAGCAGTCAGGCTGGAACAAAGCCCGGTCGGTGGGGAGTTACCAACGCCTGTAAATACTCCTCCCAGTGGGTCCTACTCACTCAGCGGCTCACCAGGCTCAGCCAGCCTCTCCAGAGCAACATCATCTCCATCTGGCCCCTAGATCCCCTCCATCCTGGCCTCCCTCAAATCTCTCCCTTCTATAAGTGGCTCACATCCTAGCCTGTTAGAGACCTCCCTGGTCCTTGAAACTCATTTTTTAAAAAAAATATTTATTGGGGCACCTGGGTGGCTCAGTCGGTTAATCGTCCGGCTTCGGCTCAGGTCATGATCTCACGATTGTGGGTTCAAGCCCTATGTCGGGCTCTGTGCTGACAGCTAGCTCAGAGCCTGGAGCCTGCCTCAGATTCTGCATCTCCCTCTCTCTCTGACCCTCCCCTGCTCGTGCTGTCTCTCTCTGTCTCTCAAAAATAAATAAAAAACATAAAAAAATATTTATTTGTTTTTGAGAGACAGAGACAGAGCACCAGTGGGGGAGGGGAAGAGAGAGAGGGAGACATAGAATCCAAAGCAGGCTCCAGGCTCTGAGAGCCTGAGGTGGAGCTCGAACTTACGAACTGTGAGATCATGACCGGAGCCAAAGTTGGAAACCTAACCGGCTGAGCCACCAGGGCACCACCAGGGCACCCGCTTGTAAATGCCACCTCCTTAATGGAGATTTCCTGAGTGTCCCCCAAACAGCCTTCCCTCCTCCTTTGTCCCTCTTCCTCAGTTTATAGTGGTTGGAATGTTCTGCCTGGAGGCTTGGCTATTTCTGCGCCCCTCCCCCATCTCAGATCCCTCTGTACCCCCCCCACCCCGTGGTACCTGGCACGTGGAATCAACTCGCCATTTCTAAAAGGAAACTGATTTGGAGTAGGCGGAGACCAAATGAAGAGGGTGCACAAGAGACTAGGGGATCAGGAAGGGAGGGCAGAGGCTGGTGGGCAAATGCGGGGGACCGGTCGGGTGATGGCAGACAGAGGCGGCCGCCCTGAGCACACACTCAGCCAGTGTGACAGCGTCTAGAGAGACGTGTAGCTTCTTTTCTTATATATTAATTTTTTTTAATTTACATCCAAGTTAGCACATGGTGCAACAGTGATTTCAGGAGATTCCTTAATGGCCCTTACCTGTTTAGCCCATCCCCCCCCACAACCCCTCCAGCAACCCTCTGCTTGTTCTCCATATTTAAGAGCCTCTTATGTTTTTGTCCCCTCTCCTGTTTTTATATTCTTTTTGCTTCGCTTCATTATGTTCATCTGTTTTGCATCTTAAAGTCATGTGATATTTGTCTTTCTCTGACTAATTTCACTGAGCATGAGACCCTCCAGTTCCATCCGTGTAGTTGCAAATGGTAAGATTTCATTTTTTTGATTACTGAGTAAAGTCCATGGTATTTGTATATATACCACATCTTCTTTATCCATTTATCTATTGATGGACATTTGGGCTCTTTCCATACTTTGGCTGTTGTCGATAGCGCTGCTATAAACATGGGGGTGCATGTGTCCCTTTGAAACAGCACCCGTGTATCCCTTGGAAAAATACCTAGTAGTGCAATTGCTGGGTCATAGGGGAGTTTTATTTTTAATTTTTCGAGGAGCCTCCACACTGTTTTCCAGAGCGGCTGCACCAGTGTGCATTCCCACCAACAGTGCAGAAGGGCTCCTCTCCGCACCCTCGCCAACATCTGCTGTTGCCTGAGTTGTTCTTTTTAACCACTCTGACAGGTGCGAGGTGGTGTCTTGGTGTGGTTTGGGTTTGTATTTCCCTGATGATGAGTGATGTTGAGCATCATTTCATGTGTCAGTTGGCCATCTGGATGTCTTCTTTGGACAAGTGTCTGTTCAGAGACATGTAGATTCTGAGTCACCGATGGACCCTGCCCCTTAGATGGGCGCACAGGCACTCGGGGAGCGGGCCAGAGTGCTAGCACTCAGAGCGCAAACTCTGCAGGGGGTGATGGCACCTGCGGGTCCTGTAGGCACAGCGCGCTGTCAGTGCTCTTGGAGCCCCAAGACCCCAACAGCAGGGGTGCCGGGTGGCAGACAGGCCACAGTGTCCAGAGCAACAGGCTCCGGGTCCGGAGGAGGAGTCCCTGCCGGGCTTGATGGGGGCACAACGGGGCACAGGTCCAAGGATAAGGCCGGGCTCCAGGAGACTGTCCACTCTGGAGTCCCATGTCATCCAGCTCACACAGATGAGCCCCTCGCCAATTTTTAAGGATTTCCAGAAAAGGAGATTGTGTTCCTTTCTTCCACAGGGAAGGTTGCTTTCTTGGGTTTGTTAAGGGTGCAGCCGTGAACTACCAAGGCTGCCTGTTTAGTGAGGCCCTGATTCAAGGTCATTGCGTAGGGCTGCCGTCCAGCCCTAAATTCTCCAGCTTAAACAGCGGAGAGGACACGCTGTGCGCAGTGGCCACTAGTGGATGGACGTGTGCGGAATTTGCCTTGTGCTTTCTGGATTCCGAAACCAGCCCAGGGGGTCCCGCGGGGCAGTTCAGGGCACCCCACATGGAGCCCAGGGGTCCAGCAAACAAACCCACAAGGCGCCAGCAGGTAGGCCTCCAGATTTAAACACACTGCGTCCTGCCTAATGTTTTCTGGAGGCGGGGGAGCGGTTCAGCCTAGAACATTCTGCCTCAAAGAAACCTGTTGCCATAAATTTGAAATGGATTCAGGGTCAGTGTTTTGGAAAAGGAGTCAAGAGACTTTGAGGGGACTCTATTTTGAGAGAGAGAGAGCTCATGCAGTGAAGGGGCAGAGAGAGAGAGAGAGAGAGAGAGAGAGAGAGAATCCCAAGCAGGCTCCACACCAGTAGCACAGAGCCTGATGTGGGGCTTGAACTCATGAACTGTGAGATCATGCCCTGAGCCAAAACTGAGATCAGTCGCTTAACCAACCCAGCCACCCAGGTGCCTCTATTTCTCCTACTCTTAATTAAGTCTGCCTCATGGAGGAAGTAACAGATTTAAAGAAAAACAAAAAAAGATTATGGACTGTGGGATGCCCCACTGAATTTTCAAGTGGAACAAAATTCCCGGTATGGAGTCCCCACATAGAGTCCCGGCTCCTGTTTAGTCTCAGGTCTTAATCCCTCTCTTTTTTATTCTTAGTACCAGAGAACAAAATCAGCAGCCTCACACAAATAAGAGGTGGACCCTACTGGAAGTTCTGCCATCGAGTGGACACACAGAGCCCCCACAGGTGAGTTATTTCATTGGCTTGTGTCTTTATTTCTCCTTGTGCAGACCTGTGGCCCCCTGTGCTCAAAATGCGGTCAGGGACATTCAAGCTAAAATCAGGTTCTCAGTAAGTATTAACTAAATATATATATATACCTCCAACATGCTTTCTTTGAATGTTTTTTTTTTAAGTTTATTTATTTATTTTGAGAGAGACAGCGTGGATGGGGCAGAGAGGGGGATTCCCAGGCAGCCTCCACACTGCCAACGCTGAGCCCAATATGGGGCTCGAACTCATGAACCGTGAGATCATGACCTGAGCCAAAGTTGGACGACTGACTGGCCGAGCCACCCAGGTGCCTCCAACATACTTCTGACTACAAGTAGGAAGGACAGTGACCCGAAGCTTGAGTTCCCCCTTTTAACCATGCGTTTGAAAAGAACTACTTCTTTCTTTTTATGGAAAAAAAAACCCCACTCCCCCCAAAGAAAACAAAACAAACCCAACCACTCATTGTGCTCATTAAACTGTTACGATTTTCTTCAATAATGGGTCTGGAATAGGTAGAAGTTCCCTAAAACCATGGAAAAGATGGCTCTCGCCTCACTAGGGTTTGATAACAGCTGACTGCAGCTCATGAAGTTCGCTTCATTTGGGAGGACTGAAACTTATCCTTGGAGTGTCCTCCTTCTAGTGGTTCCTGTTTGGATAGAGTCTCTTCACAATCCATTAAACATCCTGTTTTCTTCCTAATCACGGTCCACTGGATCTAGGGTCATCATAACATTCCGGTGGCATTAAGGAGATGTGATTCAGTCCTGTCATCAGCGGGTCACTGTGGTTGTCTCCCCCTCGGGGCTAAATGATCATGTGCTTTGGGATCGTGTGTCTACTTGGTGCTACTGCCTGTATTTGTCAGTCTGGATATTTTGAGTCTCTTCCCCTTGCTGTGGGCTGTCAGAGCAGACGCTAAGCTTGTTGGACTAGGTCCACAACGAGATAACATTGGCCCTGAACGCCAGGTGTCAGGAGCTCTTCGGCGAAGACCTTCAGCTTGCGCTACTGCCTCTCCAGCGGCCCCTGATTTCTGCTGCGGGAGCCACGTGTTTCCGCCTGGGGCTCCGAGGCCTGAGCCCTTGAGCGCAGCCAAGCCAGTCAGCACGTTGCATTCCCCCAGGCATGTGATTGGTCCAGAGGTGATACATGGACCCAGCGAGGTCCAATCGCAGTGTTCTCAGCATCCTAGTTGATGATACCTGATAAAGGCATACCTGCTCGCTCTTGGACCGCATCTGTGTGCAGTCATCCTGGCACCATTAGTGAGCTCGCTTTAGGATAGGCTGGTACCAATGAAGGCAGGATGGAGAGAAGGATTGTAACAGTTCTTTGGTGACACCTTTTTTTTAATGCTTATTTATTTTTGAGAGAGACAGATACAGAATGTGAGTGGGTTAGGGGCAGAAAGAGAGGGAGACACAGAACCTGAAGCAGGCTCCAGGCTCTGAGCTGTCAGCACAGAGCTTGATGGGGGGCTCAAACTCACAACTGTGAGATCATGACCTGAGCTGAAGTTGGACACTTAACCGACTGAGCCACCCAGGTGCTCCATTTGGTGACATCTTCTAAGCATTAGATTAACTATTGCCTAAAGGTCCCCAGACCTCTGGATATTTCTTTCTTTCTTTCTTTTTATCCTTAATGAGACTTAAATGATAAATCTCCTTATTGTCTAAGCCAGTTTGAGTTATCTTTTCTGATATTTACATCACATAATGTGAAAGAATTTTTTACTTGTATGTGGTATAAAATCTATTTTGGTGCTTCAGAATATTGATATACTTCCTGGTAAAATATGGGTATCCACTTATTCCTTAAATTGTATGTATGCATTATATGCACTTTTGTATGTATGATATTTCACTATATAAAAGAAAATAGGTATTACCATTATATACCCATTTAGGCAGAATAACCAATAACATTAATTCAAAAAGTATTTATTGAATGTCTATCGTATGCCGGACACATTCTTGGTCCTAGGATTTGATGGGGGAACAAGACAAAAGTTCTCACTCAAAACTATATAATTTTCAAAACATAGGATATCTAGTAATGTTAGGTAATGATATGTGCCATGGAAAAAAGTAGAGAAGGTTAAGGGAGAAACAGAAATGTGCTATTATTTTAGGCAGTGTGATAGAGAAGGCATCTCTGATGAGATGACGTTGGAGCAGAGACCTGAAGGAAGGTGAGGAGGCGAACCTTGAAGATATTGAGGGATTTTGGAAGAGCTACCCAGGCAGGGGGAACAGTGTATGCAAAGGTCCTGAGGTAGGAGTGAGCTTGGAGTGCTCTGGAAACAGCATGGAGGCTGGTAGCCTGGAGTGCAAGGGCCGAGGGACAGGGTAGCAGGATGGCAGCTAGGAACACAGCCTCCCAGGCTGTGGCAAAGACGAGCTAAAGTCAGAGAGAGATGGGCTATGTTTGGAGGATTTTGAACAGGAAGCGTTAAGATCTAACAGCATTCCAAGGATCACCGTCGCTATGTGGAGAACAGTGTGTAGAGCGTCAAGGTAGACCCGAGGAGGCAAGTTAGGAGGCTCTTGCATTATTCCAGGTGAGAGAAACAGTGGCCTGGACTTTATTAGCAGAAGGGAGGGTGAAAGGTGGTCAGACCCCAAAAGTAGAGCCTAGAGTTGGTCAGGGAACATGGGTAAAATGTGGCCTGGGAGACAGCAAGAGGAATGGAGGACGCTTCCAAGTTTTCCTCATAGGCACGCTTGGAGGAGGAGCGGGTTTGGGGGGAGAATCAAGAGTTCTGTTTGGGGGCACCCGGGTGGCTCAGTCAGTTGAGGGTCCAACTCTTGATTTCAGCTCAAGTCATGATCTCATGGTTCGTGGGATCGAGCCCCGTGTCAGGCTCTGCACTGAGAGTGCCGCACTTGCTTGAGATTCACCCTCTCTCTCTCTCTCTGCCTCCCCCTTCTCTCAAAAATATATAAGTAAACATTAAAAAATAGTTCTGTTTTAGACTTGTTAAATTTCTGATGCCTGGTTAGACACTCGTGCGGAGCTCAGAGGGGCCAGAGGGATGTGCAAACGTGGACTCAAGAGAAGATGGGGCGCTGCTTGGGGATTTACTCCGCCTTGCCGTTGCTTCTCCCGTCAGTGACCGGTGGACACTATGAGGGCTGGTGGTCTTAACTACCATCATGAGGGGTGCCACCCCGGCTAAGTGAGCTGCCTCACATGGACTGGTCCCCCCTGTCCGGTCCGGAGCTCATGGCACTGGGGGACGGAACAGAGACGACACAGAACCCTCCAGAAGCGTTCCTGCCTGGCACTGTCCACCACCACCGGACAAGGCGGGCTGTGCTCAGACGCCGCTCCCCCAGCACCTTCCGGACGGCACATGTACAGCTCTGGCTGAGAACACAGGCTGTTGCAGTTTAGCTTTTGCTCCCCGGGTCCTCCGACGCTGTGGATTCTGTCCTTCCGCAGCTGTCGCCGTTCCCCCTGCCGAGTGACCGAGGGAGCCCGTAAATGCAGCTGTAGTGCGGAGAGCGGGTAACGACAGGATGGGGGACGGTGATGGCCCTGCCCTGGCTACTCGGTCACCTCTGACCTTTGACACTCCAGCCCTCGGCAGCATGCACAGCATCGAACGTGAAACCAAATGTGGAGCCTGCCGGCCCCGGGCCCTGGCTCCTTTATTCTCAGCGTAGGTCTCTAGCAGACGCACTTATGCCTTAGTTCTTGGGCGTGTTCTCTGTACAAATATCTAGTCTAGATGTCACAGTGAACACCAACCATAATGTTCTAGGGGTTCAGATAAAAAGTGCTCGCCTGGGGCGCCCCGGTGGCTCAGTGGGTTAAGCCTTCGACTTCAGCTCAGTCATGGCCTTGAGGTTCATGGGTTTAAGCCCCGATTCAGGCTCTGTGCTGACATCTTGGAGCCTGGAGCCTGCTTTGGATTCTATGTCTCCCTCTCTCTCTGTCCCTCCCCACCTTGTATTCAGTCTCTCTCGAAGACAGAAAAACATTGAAAAAAAAATTAAAAAAAAAATGCTCGCATAGGGGCGCCTGGGTGGCTCAGTGGGTTGGGCATATGACTTCAGCTCAGGTCATGATCTCACGGTTCAAGCTCAGAGCCTGGAGCCTGCCTTCAGATTCTGTCTCCCTCTCTTTCTGACTCTCTCCTGCTCATGCTGTCTCTCTCTCTCTCAAAAATAAATAAAAACATTAAAAAAAAGTTTTTTTTAAAAATGCTCGCTTCACCTAGCCGAATTCTTTCTCCATTTTCCAAAAGGAAGAGGAAGAAAAGGAGAGGAGTGATGGTGATGGAGCCCTGTAACTCTTCAGGTGATCCCCGGAGCACTCGGGGCACTCGGGGCACCCGGGGCACTCGGGGCACTCGGGGCACTCGGGGCACTCGGGGCACTCGGAGCACTCAGGGCACCCGGGGCACTCGGAGCACTCGGGGCACCCGGAGCACTCGGGGCACTCGGGGCACCCGGGGCACTCGGAGCACTCAGGGCACCCGGGGCACTCGGAGCACTCGGAGCACTCGGGGCACTCGGGGCACTCGGGGCACTCAGGGCACTTGGAGCACTCGGGCTTTGGAAGGATTAAGCCCCCTTGAGGCACCCAAGCCCAAATACTCCCTGTAGTTTTGCACTCAAATTAACTCATGAGATAAGCCTCCGGTTCCGTTTCCTGTCTTGGGTTATAATTGCTATTGCAGTCTTACTAATCATTTCCTGCAGTTTTTCCTTCTTTTGCTACGATAAAAATTAATGCCTTTAATTTTCCATTCCTCCTTCGGCCTGGGGAGTCTGTTAAGAGAGAGGAGTTCTTCTCTGGTCTGCCTTTCTCAGCAATGAACAATTTTCATTTTTTCTAGAACAGACTTCTCTGGGTTACTCTTCAATGCAAACCTTCACTTTTGTTTCTCTTTGTTTAAAATGAATGAGAATCCTACAACAGCCAGAGTTGAATCCATGAATCTGAGGTTCTTCGTGGTCTCTTTTCCATCGTTTTCTCTCAAGAGTCTTTAACATGGGTTTCTAGGGGCCTGTCAGCCCCCTGACATGATGTGCAACATTTTGTGCGAATATGAGTAACGTTCCCCCCAACCTCCAATAAGGATGGCATGACTGTCATCAGGTTTTCTACATTTGACTAAATAAACTCAGAAACATTAAGGGGCCCCACTTAATCATTATGGGGATTATTGCTTTGGGCAAATTGGGCAGCAAGCCTTATCTGAGAACAAAGAGAAGATCTTCTAGAGACTGTAGGAAAAAGGCGACCTTCCTCTTCCTTAGATCTACAGAACATGTGAACTAAAAATTTCCTCTTCCCCAACTCTTCCTCATCCCACCGATGCAGGAACCGCTTTCTTAAAATGGTGGGCGATGTGCCCAAAGTCTCACAGCTAAGCTGTTGTAGAGGTAGGACTAGAAGCTGAGTCTGGTTCTTGATTCTATTCCCCCTCCACATTCCATTGCCAACAGCAAGATGACCACTAGCACTCCCGAATATTCTGTACCCCAGATGCTTCTCTCTTCACTAGGCCGCACCCATTTACTCTCTCCAACTGAAACACATTCATTCTGAGTACCTACGTAGAGGTACCTAAGTGGGGCGCCTGGGTGGCTCAGTCGGTTAAGCATCCAGCTTCGGTTCAGGTCATGATCTCACAGTTTGAGAGTTTAAGCCCCGAGTTGGGCCCTCTGTTATCAGCACTGAGCCTGCTTCAGATCCTCTGACTCCCTCTCTCTGCCCCTCCCTTGCTTGTATCCTCGCTTTCTCTCTCTCTCTCAAAAATAAAAACATTGAAAACAATAATTAAAAAAAATAAAAGTACCTAAGTAATATTTAGTAATTGAAAAGAAACCTCCCGAGCCATGTAAAGGGTCTGTATGTCAGAAACCTAGGAAATCATTTCTTGTCCTTCCCAGCCCACAGAGCACACAGCTGTGTGGATCGCGTCCCGCACGCCTTGCGTGGTGAGCTATCTCTGTCCAGGCCCCTCGTTTCTCCCGGGATTGCAGGGCCTCTGAAGACAAGGACTTCCTACTGAATGGTTTTCTATCTCAGAAGATCTAGCCCACAGGCCTTTTAATAAGGCAGATATTTGTGGAAGGATTAGCACTGTTTGCACCTTCCATTACACTTTTAGGACATGATCTAGGTGTCACCCTTGTGCACCATAATTCATAAGCTCAAATGCCTCAAGGATCAGGAAGATAATTTAAATTAATGAAGCAAAATGAGTGTAGGACTATGGGGCAGTGGGAAGAGTGGACCACTGGGAAGTTTATGCTCCATCCGATTTAATGTTAAAAATAAAAGCACTTCGAGGCCAAACCTCCAGCAATGGCAGTGTGACAAGGTCCAGAGACTCCTCTCCCACAAAACAAGCAGAAAACTGGAACCAACAAACCAACAAAACCAGTTATTTCTGGGCCCTGGAAATTGGCCAAAGGCAGATAACAAATTGAAAAGCATTTACTCATGAAAAATGGCTAGAGCTTCAGGAAAGAACGGCGGGGGTCTGTGGCCTTTTTGTCCGTTCTGCCGCTCTCCCCGACCTCCTCCCCAGTTCTGTGCCCGGCTTTATCAGCAAGGGGCTGACCAGAAAAAACAAAACAAAACAAAAAAACAAGTTTGCTGCCAAAGGGAGCAAATCAATTTTGGGCCGAGGGCGAAAGGCTGCGGTGTGGGCGATAACAGAGGACTCGGCGGGAAGCGGATGTGGAAAGTCACGGCGCCGCAGGTGCGAGAACGTGCTCCTGGCTGGGGCACGCAGCAGAGCAGCCCTACACTGAACAGGAAATCTTGGAATGGGAGAGCTAGAGAAAGGCGAGATGGGCTCTCACACACCCCCGGCTTCCTGGGAAGCTACGGGCCCACGTGCGTGAGACCCCACACAGCCCAGCGGATAGTGAAAAGCAAGGCAGCTTAGCGCTGGCTGAACCTCAGAGGCCATCCCCAACCCCCACACCATCTCTGCGCAGGGGTGGAATCTTCGCGGGCCTACAGTGTTGGAGAAAACCCTCCACCCAAATCCCCTGGCTGGCCATGAAGCCACACAGAAACAGGGCAGTCCCCAGGAAATTGGGCTACGAAATAAAAATAAGAATAAACCTACACACACACACACACACACACACACACACACACACATCAGTAGCTACACAAATGTGGGGAAGAGAGTTTCTGCCATTCAGTGCAGACTAGTCTAAAATGATAAAATGAAACCCTCAGGAAAAGATATCAGAGCCCAGAGCTACTAAAATATTACTTAAAACAAACATTACCTGAAACACTCAGTTTTTACCAAAAAAAAGAAAATGATAAGACATGCAAACACATAGCAAAGTGTGACTCATACTCGGGGAAAAAAAAGCAGTGAATAGAAAGTGACTCTGAGTGGGCCCAGATGTTGAATTTAGCAGTGAAGACTTCAAATCTGCTATTTAAAATAGGTTCAAGGAACTAAAGGAAACCATATTCTAAAAATTAAAGGAAAATAGGATACAGTGACTCACCAAACATGGAATCTCAACAGAGAAATAAAAACTATAAAGGGGAACCACACAGAAATACTGGATTATTGAAAGGTGCCAATAATCAAATTGAAAACATTCACTAGTGGGCCCAGGAGCAGATGTGGGACAGCAGAAGATGAAATCATGAACATGAAGATAGAGCAATAGAAACGATACGGTCTGGAAAACAGAAACAAGGAAGAAAAACAGGACTCTAGAGACACAGGACAATGTTAAGCACACCAAACTACGTGCAATGGGAGTCTCAGAAGGAGATGAGAAAAGAGTGGAAAATATCTGAATAAATCACGACTGAAAATTCCCACATCTGATGAATAGCATTAACCTGGGCCCAACAGCTCAATGAATTCCCATATCATAAATGCAAAGAGAACCACACCTAGACACGTTATAAACAAACTGCTGAAAGGCAAAGACAAAGGGGCACCTGGGCGGCTCAGCTGGTTAAACATCCGACTTTAGCTCAGGTCATGATCTCATGGTTTGTGAGTTCAAGCCCCACATTGGGCTCACTGCTGTCAGCCCAGAGCCCGCTTCAGATCTTCTGTTCTACTCTCTCTCTGCCCCTCCTCTGCTGGTTCTCTCTCTCTCTCTCTCTCTCTCTCAAAAGAAATAGACTTAAAAAAAAAGGTGAAAACAAAGAAGTAATCCTGAAAATAGCAAGAGGAAAACAACTCATCAAATACAGTATGAAACTATGAATGGCTGACTTCTCATTCAAAGGAGGCCAGAGGCCCTGGAGTGAAAGCTTCAGAATGCTTAAAAAGAAAAGATATGTAAGCCAAGATCTCTTTATCTGACAAAACTGTTAATGAAAATGAAGGTGAAATAACCATATCCCCAGATGTTACCCAAAGAACCCTGATGGAATTTGTTGCTAGCGATGTTCCCTATGTGAATACGTAAATGATGTTTTTAGGCCAGAATTAAATTACACCAGGTAGTAACTTGAATCCTCAGGAAAAATGAGGAGCTCCAGAAATCATGTATGTGGGGCAATATAAAGACTTCGTATCTTCCATTTCTAGCTGCTTCTCCAGCACCTGGCCCGTCTCAGTGCATCTTGGATCAGCACAGGCTGTTCTACCATATGCAATAGATCCATCTAGGAGTTGTAGTAAATACTTTTCAGAACAAGACAGAGTGTAAATGATTAAATTAATAAATAACTATATTACTGTTGAATAATATGTGTTAGAGAGGGCGGGTTCAGGGGCAGATGTGGGATGTTATTATGTATCTGACGGACCAAGAACACGGGTCCATATCCAGTGAGAAGCAGTTGACATGTGTTGGAAAAAGCATTTAATCACCTGGAAAAGCTCTTTCCCTGACGCCCTAAACACACGGGCCTGGTTCTTGGTGCTTTTGTCGATGCAGGCTGGGTCCTCTGTGTCACAAAAATCTTTCTTGGAAGAAGAAAAATGTATGTGATGTGCTTACCACAGTGTTGGCAATGAGAGAACTCTGTGGAAATGTTAGGAGGCGTGGTGTAATCAGGTGTTCGGGTCAGGGCTACCTGGAGCCCAATTTCGTGACACCACATAGTTCTTCTAGGAACTAGAAAAGCCCAGATGGTAAGACACATCCTCCCTCTCCCTCTCGGCGTGCAACTTCCTTAGGGCACGCAAGAAAAACCCAGTAGACCAGCAGTTTACTCGAACGTGGGGTGCTAATTCAGCCTGGACATGGCGTGGAAGACTGATGTCGTGTGCACTTTGCCGCTCAGGGCAAAGACTGAAAACAACTAAGAAAAGTCTTCTCTTGGGGTTGGAACGAGGCCCAGAAGCATGTGAGCAGTTTGATACGCTGGGCTGGCGGGAGTGACTCATGACCCCCAAATATGTACCCTCCACGTGTACTCAGCGTGCAGGGGCGTCTGTCCACAGGCAGCAGAGAGTCCCCAGAAGAGACAGCTGGCTGAACGCCTGTGGAAGGCGGCCAGGCACCAGATTCCTGGAGAGATCTCTCTTTTCCATCGGGCAGCCAGGCCTGCCTCTGTGCTAGCGCCGTAATTCTGAGGACGGTAGCTCTGTTATTCTGCTCAGACTGTCATAACAAAGTGCCTCACACTGGCTGTCTTAACCAACAGAAATTTATTTTCCCACAATTCTGAAGGCTGAGGGTCCAAGGTCAAGGTGTTGGCAGGTTTTGTTTCTTCTGAGGACTCTTTTGGGGGGAGCGGTTTTGGGGGGAGCGGGGTGCCTGGATGGCTCAGTCGGTTAAGCGTCCGACTCTTGATTTTGGCTCAGGGTGTGATCTTGCGGTTCGTGGGTTCGAGCCCCACGTCAGGCTTCATGCTGACAGTGTGGAGCCTGCTTGGGATTCTCTCTCTCTCCCTCTCTCTCTCTGTCCCTCCCCCCTCATTCTCTCTGTCTCTCTTTCTCTCTCTCTCAAAAATAAATAGAGGACTCTTTCTCCTTGGCTTTAGACAGCTGTCATCTCCCCGTGTCCTCACATGGTCTTCCTTCTGTGCCCGTCTGTGTCCTAATCTCCTGTCTTGTGAGGACACCGGTCATGCTGGGATACGGGCGCCATATGGCCTCATTGGGTCACAGTCACCTCATTAAGGGCCCACAGTCACATTGCAAGGCGCTGGGAGTGAGGACTCCAACGGGCGGATCTGGGAAGCTGCACTGAACCGAGGGGTCGACGCCAACGACGCACTGGGCAAGACCGGAAGAGGAGTGTGCGTCCGAGGCGTTTTGGGGAGGAAAGGAGGGCTCTGTGCCGGAAGCGGCCGAGAGGCCCTGCTGGATGGCGCCTGGCTGCTGCTCCTCCGCCCTCACTTCAGCCACCTCCCCGGCCGTGTCCCTCATCTCCTTGGGTCGTGTCGTCGCCCTGTCCTCTGTGGGTTCCAGTCCTGTTCCGATGGCGCTTAAGTACGTAACTTCCAGTTGTTCAGACTCATTTTGGACTTTTCTCCTGCGTTCACTGAACCATGGTAAAAACGCAGGTACGCCTGTGCCCCCTGAGTCCTCATTTACTTCCCGGAAAGGCAATGAAATCCTCTTGGGCTTCTCCGAATGAGGGCCCGGTCCCACCGGACGCGACGGAACCGCAGCTGGGCGCCGGCCGCTGTGCGGGGGACAAGCTCGGGCTGTGCTCGTGCGTGTACGGGGGGGGGGGGGGGTCCCTGCCGACCTTTGTCTGATTTAGTGAATAGTCTAGGTGTCGGAGCATTTAGATGCCGTCTTAGCCCTCAGTCCTGCACGGACACACGGACGCTACGCCTGTGGGACCCGCTGCCTGATCTGCAGCGCCCGATGGAGGTCAGGGGCCTCTCGTTCAAAACTGTTAACGAGCGCGCGCGGGTGGCTGCAGAGTTAAACCAAGCGTGAGGTCCCTGAGCGTGGCGCCCTGGGGGGCTGTCCCCGCCACGCGCCTCTGAGGCCAGCCTGTGGAAGGACTTTTCTTTTTTTTTATTTTTAAACTTTATTTAATTCCAAGTTAGTTAACATATAGTGTAATAATGATTTCAGGAGTAGGATTTAGCGATTTATCACTTACATATAACCCAGTGCTCATCCCAACAAGTGCCCTCCTTAATGCCCCTCACCCATATCGCCCATCTCCTACCCACTTCCCCTCCGGCAACCCTCAGTTTGTTCTCCGTAGCTAAGAGTCTCTTGTGGTTAGCCTCCCTCTCTGTTCTTATCTAATTTTTTTCTTCCCTTCCCGTATGTTCATCTGCTTTATTTCTTTTTTTTTAAATGTTTTATTTGAGAGAGAGAGAGAGAGAGAGACAGTATGAGCAGAGGAGGGTCGGAGAGAGGGACACATAGAATCCGAAGACAGACTCCAGGCTCTGAGCTAGCTGTCAGCACAGAGGCTGACACGGGGCTTGAACCCACGAACCGTGAGATCATGACCTGAGCTGAAGCCGGACGCTCAACTGACTGAACCACCCAGGCGCCCTGCATCTAACTTCCACGCATGAGTGAAATCATGGCTTATTTCACTCAACACAATACCCTCTAGTTCCATCCACGTTGTCGCAAGTGGCAGGATTTCATTCTTTTTGATCACTGAGGAATGCCGAGGAGGAGCTTTCAGTTGCTAACTCTCTGCCTTCCTAGATGAGAAGATCATCTGTCTTCATTTGGAGAATGTGCATCGTTCGTTTCAGGTGGCCATTAAGCCTTTCTCGGCTGGACTTCTCAGAAGACACCGCACGATCACGAAAATATGGCCTTTGGCTTGTGGTTACTACTCTTAGTTTGCTTGGCGCTGGGGAACCAGGGGTGTGGTTTGGATCCCTGATCATAGCTAACACCCCTCTGTCCCCTTCTGCTGCCTGGCTCCCCCTCCCTGAGACCCACAGCTTGGCTAGGAGCAAACGTGTAACCACTGGGGTTCTGTCACCCCTGCAGTGGGAAGGGGGTGAGCCCCGGGCAAGGCCCCTGAGGCTCGCAGGGTGCCTGGCATGTGTTTTCTGGTCACAGTGCCCTTCTGTTTCTTCTCTAGTCAAGACTTCTTGGCCAAAGGGTTCTGAGTGATAGAACAAGATGGCTCAGCTGGCAGTCCGTGACAGGTGCCAGCCCTTGCCTGTCCCTGTGGGCACTGGCTCTCTTGTCTTGGCCTCACATGGACCTCCTCATGCTGTCAGTTCAGCTTGCTTCTCCTCACCTCCTCTTCTGATTCCTTTGTTTGTTGGTTTCTGATCCATATGGGCAGTGAGCATCTGCATTAGCCCCTGGGTTGCTTCCAGGGCCTTGTAGGCTCTGAGGGGTTTCGTTCCACTTTACTCAGGCGCCTAAGAGCTGCACTGGAAGGTAAGCAGAATGGTCTTCATCCCTGGAGGAGTCTCCCCTCTAACCCTTTTCAGTGAATCACCAGGATACATCTTGACCCTCTTCCTTCGGAGGAGTTAGACAATATGGCGGGCGCTATGTATATATGGGGTGTGCACAATGGCAAACACCACTTTAAGAGGAAATCCTCTGCTCTGTGTAACTCAGCTGCCATCTCTGCTATCTCAGAGATGACCTTGACTCTGAGGCACCAAAGCGGATGGATGTGGCCATGAGGACCTGAGCTCTGTAGGGATCCCTGGGCCAGAAGTCAACACACCTGAGTTCTGGGCCTATGAGCTAGACAGGATAATGGTCCCCCGAAGACGTTCAATTCCCCAAACCTGTGAGTGTTACCTCACATGGCAAAAGTGTCTTTGCGTAGGTAATAAAGGGTTGTGAGATGGGCAGCGATGCCTGGAATCTCCAGGTGGGCCCAGAATAGTCACAGTGGCCTTTATAAGGGGATGGCAGGAGGGTCAGGGCCAGAGAAGGAGCTGTGAAGAAGGAAGAAGTCGAGACAGGCTTGTGGTTGCTGGCTGGAGTCACGAGCCCAACAACACGGGCGGCCTCTACACGTTGGAAAAGTCAAGGACACAGGTTCTCCCCGAGAGCTTCCAAAAGACATGCAGTTTGCCAACACTTTGATTTTACTCCAGTGGAACCCATTTGGACTTCTGACCTTTAGAATTGTGAGGTAATGCATTTGAGTTGTTTTAAATCACCAGGGTTGGGGCGCCTGGGTGGCTCTGTTGGTTAAGCTTCCGACTTCGGCTCAGGTCATAATCTCATGGTCTGTGGGTTTGAGCCCCACGTCAGGCTCTGTGCCGACAGCTCAGAGCCTGGAGCCTGCTTCAGATTGTGTCTCCCTCTCTCTCTGCCCCTCCCCAACTTAATCTCTGTCTCTGTCTCTCAAAATAAAATAAAATAAATAAATAAAAATTTTTTAAATCACCAGGGTAGCTGTAACTTGTTCCACTGGAACAGGAAGAGAGTATATCCCACATCTGCAATTAATGAGCTATTCGAGTCTCGGGAAGGTAATTCCTTTTCCTCAGTCTCAGATACTGTATTTTAGGCACAGTGGTCCTCAAACGTTTAATAGAGAAGTTAAAGGAGCAGGATGCTTTTATCGATTGGAATCATATGTGGAAGGTCACTGTACCTCAGATGAGGGTGGGGCTTCTGATGAAGTTGGGGACCCGCTGGGTAGTGCGGGCAGAGTGGCGCTGGGTCTCAGGCTGTCCAGCTACTGACCTTCCCTTGTGGGGAGGCCAGGCTCTCTGTGGACTCGGTTGGTTGACAACTTTTGACATACACACACACCCAAGCCCATTGGAGGGGTGCCTGGGTGGCTCAGTTGGTCAAGCATCCAACTCTTGATTTTGGCTCAGGTCATGATCTCATAGTTCACGGATTTGAGTTGTGTGCTGGGACTCAACACAGAGCCTGCTGGGGATTCTCTGCCTCTGTCTCTCAAAAATAAATATTAAAAACTTATGGAACTAAGTAGAATTTAAACTCACTGTTGATATTAGTGAGGCCTTACACATGTATTTTATCTTGGGTGTGATAGACACCTCATAAGAATCGAGCTCATGTTCAAGGCATTTCCAGTTCTTCCAAGATGCTCATTTCAAATCCCTACCCCTCTGGGAACTTAAGCACGGAGACAGTGCCCATGCCTCTTGTATGAACAGCCATTCATACAACACATTGAAAAAGAACGACACTAGTCTTTCATCATTAATGAAATGGACTTGTGTGGCCCCCAGCAGCCTCGAGGTGTTCTTCGGGAAGGCCCTCTTTCCCTGGATGTTTCCTTTTGACTTTCTTCTGTTGCTCTGAAGGCTAGCCAGGATCTCGTGCACCTCTCTGTGGCTGTTTCAGATGCCTAATGTTGGGGACATCCTAGGACATTGTGCTCAAGGAGCAGAATGGGTGAGCGCCTGGGTGGCTCCGTTGGTTGAGCGTCTGACTCTTGATTTCAGCTCAGGTCATGGTCCCAGGGATGTGGGATCCAGCTCCATGCTGAGCATGGGGCCTGCTTAAGACTCTCTCCCCATTTCCCCCTTTTCCCCTCTCCCCCTTTCTCTGAATAAGATAAAAAAAAATAAAAATTAAATTTAACAAATGGAAGGGGTAGTAAGGAGAGAAGCCGGCATGTTTTCTTACTGGCACTGAAATTCCCTGGGAGGGCACCAAGGGCAATAAACACAGCCTGTGAAATCAGAGCATCATTAAACATAAACAGCAGGCTAGGATTACTACTCCCTTATGAAAAACAACTGCAGGTCTCAAAAATAAAATACAAACAGACGCTAAATTGGAGGAAGGTTCTTGAATGTGAGCTTGGTTGTGCTGTACAGGAAAATGTTGTACTTGGTCACTTCATGAAGAAATAACAGAGCAGGATAAAGGGAGAAATATATTACATATAATATATATTTTCTTGCTGTGGACATAATGCCCACTAACCAATGGAGGAACTTGTTCAAGTTGGAATCTCCTGTGTTCCTCCAAATGTGGCGATTCTGCTTCAGCAGGTCTGGTGTGAAACACTCCTGGTGGTTCTAATGTTTTTTTTTTTTTAATTTTTTAATTTTTTATTTTTGAGAGACAGAGACACAGCACGAGCAGGGGAGGGTCAGAGAGAGAGGGAGACACAGAATCGGAAGCAGGCTCCAGGCTCTGAGCTAGCTGTCAGCACAGAGCCTGGTGTGGGGCTTGAACCCACGAACCGTGAGATCATGACCTGAGCTGAAGCCGGACGCTCAACCGACTGAGCCACCCAGGTGCCCCACTCCTGGTGATTCTACATGGATGGCCCCAGGAGGAGATTTTGACAATCAGGAGCAACTGTATCTGAGCTACCGAAGTGCTCATCCAGGGATTGAAGTCCACTCTTGGAAGCTCATTAACAAGGACCCTCATGCATACTTCCTTTAATTTCCCACACTGCCTTCCCTCTAAAATATCTTATCAAGTGACTAAGTAGTTGTCCAGGAAAAGCAGAAGTACCTATTGTTGTTAGTTGTACAGTGATCTGCTGGGTAATGATAACTCAAAGCACATGGCAATCCAGTCAGTCAATCAATAAGCTTTCTGTTCTCTCTGCTCATTTGAAATTACTTGAAGAGTCAAAGGTTTACACATCCTTCTGACACCATGAGATGGGAGGTTCGGGAAGGTCAGGAGAACAACTCCATTCTTTCCCTACTCTTTTGAGCATTATTGGGGCCTTGTGCTGGTGGGTGGGCGGGTTGGTGGGTTGGTAGTTCAGGCTCCCTGCCGTAGCCCTGGGCTTCACACAGACCTCCGTGTACCGGGGCAAGCCTGCTGTCCCCCGGGGCAGCTAGCCAAGGCTGTGGACCCCCAACTCTGGACCCCCGCATGACTCAGGCAGGCCTCCTGCATCCTGGAAGCAAGACTCGGTCACCGCAGGGAAAGCAGACCGGCGGCCCCCTCTGCCTGCGGCCCCCGTGCTTTCCCATCCGGTGGTCCACGTCCCCCTGCGCCTCCTCTCTCTCGTTTCCTGCATAATTGGCCTTCTAGGGGAAGGGAAAATAATTTCCCCTGTGTCTGTGGCTGAGACCCCCTGTAATAAAAGAAAGGTTAACAGGAAAGAAACAGGTTTATTCACATGTAGACCTTGTTATGCCCAGATTTCAATATCGTCCCCCAAAACCAAAGACCGCCGGGGAGACCGAGTCATGCATGCAAAATCAAAGGGCTTTATTATTATTATGGGCTCGAGCTCGGATTCACAGACTTCACCAGCGCAGTGGATCTGTGCTGAGAGCCCCGAACAAGAGCTGAGCAGGGTTTTTATGGGGTTTGGGAAGGGGGAGTTATAAGAAATTGTGACATAGGTCCAATCATTATCACATAACAGCATTGGCAACAACTTTAACCATACATTTCGTTTAGAGCGTTCGTTACTTTTGGCAGGACCCAATCATAATATTTAGTGTTTCTTTGAAAATAACCAATTAACAGGGTGGGCCAAGGAACCCCACGTGGGGTGAGTAACTGGCTAATCTAGTATTGAACAACAGGTAACTAACTATCTATGGTTTCAATCTCCAGGCCTGTCCTTAGGAATGTTAAGGGTGTTAGCTGGCCTTTCCTGATTGGGTGTTACAAGGGTGGTCTCTCCTGCCTGGGGTAAGGTGTAACTAACTGCCTGATAGTTTCGGGGAAACTGAAACCTAGGTCTTCTCGTTCAGAGGGGAAACTTGAAGCCTGTCATGGAGTCAGTTTGGTTCAGACCTGCGTCCTTTCAACCTCATGTGTACAAGGGAGACCCCCTGGGGAAGGCATTTCTCCAGTTACCATCCTGAGAGGGAACGCGGGGAGGCCTCTTCGGGGCGAGGAAGTGACTATGAGAAAGGATGAGGGGTTTTAGAAGAACAGATGGGAGCGTGACGGTTTGTGACCAAGTCTGGGTGTGTCCCCTGCTGTGACAGAGCCATTCTCCCGGCTGGTGGAACTCCCAGGGAAGGGATCTGTGACGCGGAGTTCCTCTCGGAGGATCTGCTCATAGGCAGATAAGGGGAGCTCAGAGAAAGCCTCCCCCACATCTGTTGCTTTTCCAGGACTATGGCTTAAAATAAACAATGCACCGAGGCTGCGGGGTTTGAGGTGGCGCATCCTGAACTTGGGGGCCTATTTTGGGCAGCATGTTTCTGCTGCCCTTCAGTCTCCGTCTCCAAGACTTGTGCTGGTCCGGGGGGGGGGGGGGCACTTGGGTGTCACAGATGGGGCTGCTTGTGGGCGGGGCCCTGTACTTGGTGCTCCTTCCTCTGAGCACATGGCTCTGTGCACAGGGCAGGCCGGGGCACGCACGTGCGCGCGTGCGCACACACACACACACACACACACACACACACACACACACACAGCATAGCCCCTCCTTGACTGCTTTCCAGCCTGTTTTTATTATTTTTTTAAATGTTTATTTATTTATTTTGAGAGAGAGAGCGAGCATGTGCAGGGGTGGGGCAGAGAGAGGCTCTCTCTGAACCGTGAGATCATGAACGTTGAGATCATGACCAGAGCCAAAATCAGGAGTCAGAGGCTTCACCGCCTGAGACCCCCCAGGCCCCCCCCCGGCCTGCTCTGCACCTCCCTCTGCAGCACTCTCTGAATGCCCACATCCTGGCATCTGGGCACCTTCCTGCTGGGAAGGAACTGCCATTCTTTCCCAAGGATCATGCTTCCTAGGTACCCCTCTCAAGAAGAGGGGCCTTCTCTTCCCCACCTGGGGGCCAGGGAGGGAGCTGGGCTCTTCACTGTTCTTCCAGAGCATTACTGAGTCCTTTTTTTTTTCTTAATGTTTATTCATTTTTGAGAGAGAGAGAGAGAGAGAGAGAGAGACTGAGCATGAGTGGGGGAGGCTCAGAGAGAGGGAGACACAGAATCTGAAGCAGGCTCCAGGCTCCGAGCTGTCAGCACAGAACCTGACACGGAGCTCGAACTTAACAAACTGGGAGATCATGACCTGAGTCTAAGTCAGATGCTTTAACTGACTGAGCCATCCAGGCGCCCCCTACCTAGTCCTTTTTGAAAGAAAAAACAACCCCTTCTCTCTGTAACCTCTAGTTTCGGTATGTGATAAAGTTCAGGAGGTTTTCAGATATGGAGTGGTTCATTCATGAATTAGAACTCTCCTCTCTACTGGTATCTTTTGCAAAGACATCGATTCAGTAAATACACTTAGTAGCCCTGCCAGACTGGCTTTTCTCCCGTGTGTGTGTGTGTGTGTGTGTGTGTGTGTGTGTGTGTGTGAACTCACACGCCCCTGAAGCTGCTTCCGCCCAGCCCCGTCACTGCCTCCTCTTGGGACCTGCTTTCCAGTCTTCAGGTCCACTTCTACTCCTGCCAAAGTGCTGCGGTGTCTGTAGGGACAGCCCGGCAGCCCACTGTCCCCGTGATGCCGACCTCCTTGCCCCCTCACAGCCGCCCCACTTGCCAGGCACAGCGGCGTCCTGTGATCGCCTACATCTTCTCCGCGTCTGAGACCTTCAAGCCAACCGCACCCTGCTCTGTGGTCCCGGGGTTTTATCGGTCTGGCCCTTGGGCTTACTGCATTTGGTCTTTGACCTCACAGAAGATGCCAGGGCCTGGGTGGTTCCGATGTCTTGTGAACCATTAGCTGGCAACCTGCACTTTCTCTCTTCGTGCTCAGCCTGAGCCCTGGTTGATCATTGCGATGACTGTCTTCCAGGGACATGCTTCGTGCCCATCCTGGGGAGCCCTCCGGCCCTGGGCTCAGTGCCCACCTGCTGCCACGCCTAGTGGGTGTGTAAATTCTGTTGATGTGCTCCAACACACAATTACACACCCAGCTGTGCAAGGCATGTGAGTATACACATATGAAAAATGTCCTTGCCGCAAACAGATGAGACTACTACTGGAGGAAAATCTCTGAATTTTTGCCAAAGGGAATCTTTGTTTCTCTGTTTCTTCACTCTTCCTCTCTCTTGTGTTGTTAATAATCCTTCCTCAGGTGCCTGGGCGGCTCAGTTGGCTAAGCGCCCAACCCTTCTTGATTTCAGCTCACGTCATGATCTCATGGTTAATGGGGGTTCGTGGGTTTAAGCCTCTGAACTATTAGTGGGGAGCCTGCTTGGGATTCTCTCTCTGTCTCTGTCTCTCTCTCTCTCTCTCTCTCTCTCTCTCCGTCTCTCCCCGACTTGCATACTCTCTCTCTCTCTTCAAAATAAACTAAAAAAAAAATTCTTTCTCATTGGGCTGTGTTCCTTCCGCAGTCGTCTTGCGGACCATGGAAAGCTCTCGATGCAAAGACAGAAGCTGCTGATAAGAAGCCTTCTCCGCTTCAGAGAGCACATTCATTCATTCCTCTTTCACTCATTCGTTTGTTCACTCCACTAATAACTGTTGGGCGCCTACTTTGTGCGAGGCTGTCCTTGTGAGGAGGATGCGGATCCAGGGATGAGTGAGACAGGCAAGGTCCCTGTCCTCCTGCAGCGCACGCGGCAGCGTGAGGAATGAGGAGAGGGCGGAAGGAGGACAGGAGAGAATCAGAGTCGTAGGCGCTAAGAGTAAAATGGCCGATGGCGTGACCTGCCACTCTGGATTGGGTGCTTAGGGGAGGGGGCGGTCAGGTTAAACTGCGAGCCAGCCGGGAAGCCACAAATGCTGACTGTAGTAGGAGGGGCACGTAGGCGAGGCGTGTAAACTTAAGATCAGGCTAAACAAAACCTAATTAGCAGTACAATTGTGTGCACGCACTAAATACATTTTTTTTTTTAAAGCCCTTTAATGCCCTTATTCATAGCTGCGTTAGGACGGACTCCTCAGAGTCGTTGTCACCCGAGGAGCGATAGAGCTTTGCCCCGAACACCCAGACACTGACAAATGTTCAACCGCCAAGCGGCACAGTCCGCTCTGATAGATTTTCTTTCCAAGGCCAGTCACGTGCCACCTTCCCCGGGCAGGAATCCTACTACCCTCTTCTTGTTCAGAGTAGGAGAGAAGAAGGAAGCAAACCAAACTAGGCAGACCCAAACCGAGAGTCCAGCCCCAACCCCAAACATCTCCCCTCCCCCTAAAGGGAAGTGACTCACCTGACTCACCAGCTTCGCCGTCATGATCTTCTGCGCTAATTGGAACACAAGGGGCAGAAGAAGATGGAGTGCCTGGGTGGCTCAGTGGGTTAGGTGTCTGACTCTTGGCTTCGGCTCAGGTCATGAGTTCACAGTTCATGGGACCGAGCCCCAAGTCAGGCTCTGTGCTGATGGTGTGGCACCTGCTTGGGATTCTCTCTGTCCCTCTCTGCCTCGCCCCTACTCGATCCCTCCCCCCCCAAATAAATAAATAGAAAGCATGCTCAAAGAACTACACCTTTCCTCCTTGATTGTTGAGAGCAGCCTTGCAATTAAAATACTAAAAATACACCAGCTCTAAATGGTTTGACCAACCCACCTGCTGTGGACCAAACTCATGCCCAAATGCAAATGTTGAAGCCTCAGCCGCCTCCTGTGAGGTTTAAGGGACTTTCAGGAGGTGATTGAGGGTGAATGAGTTCATAAGGGTGAAGCCCAGATCTGCTACAACTGGTGGGCTTCCAGGCAGAGGTGGAGATCTGTCTGCCCTCTGAGGACACCCGGAGGAGGTGGCTGTAAGTTGGGAAGAGAGCTCTCACTGGAACCCGATCACCCTGGCACCTTGAAATTGGACTTCCAGCCTCCGGAATGGTGAGAAAATAAGTGGCTGTTGTTTAAGCCACCTGTGACGCAGTGTTCTGGCATCCCCGAGCTAAGATATCGCCTTCCCTCTAGTTGGCACAGAGATGGTGCAGTGAAACCGGTGGAACGTGACCCCCCCCTCCCCACCCCAGATCCAATTTTGGAAAAGTAGCTAATAAGATTGTGGTAATTCAAGGTTTTAGTGTAGAATAAAACAAAAATTCTCAGAGCGCCTGGGTGGCTCAGGCGGTTAAACATCCGACTTCAGCTCAGGTCATGATCTCTCGGTTTGTGAGTTTGAGCCCCGTGTCAAGCTCTGTGTTGCCAGCACAGAGCCTGCTTGGGATTCTCTCTCTCTTCCCCTCCCTCTCTGCCCTTCCCTGCTTGCACTTGCTAGCTTTTTCTGTCTCAGAATAAAGCTTAAAATAAATTCTCTCTCTCTTTTTAAAAGTTTATTTATTTTGAGAGACAGACAGAGCAGGGGAGGGGCAGAGAGACAGAGAGAGTCCCAATCAGGCTCTGCACTGTCCATGTGAACCCAGACGCGGGACTAGAACTGAACATACTGTAAGAAGTGAGATGACTCCTTTTGCAGAAACACCAAATAAAATCTGTGCTAATTAACAGGTTTACAACCCATTGGAAATACGTGTGGAACCCTCTGCCCTACTCCCTATCCTGTCCCCACCATGGAGTCTGAACCCCTTAGACCATTCACTTTCTGGTGCTTCTTGCTGTCTCTATTTCGTGGGTTTATTTTTCACAGGCTTTGCAATGAGTGTGTGCCAAAGAACTGACGTCTGCGTCACCTCAGGGAATGTACATTTGTTCCAATCAGACTACTTTTTGGCCTTATGTGGGCATATTCAACTTCTGGGTAAGGCTGTGACCTCTGGAGTACTCAGCCAATGAGGGACCAGGGGAGGGACTTACCTGTGTAATACTCAGCCAATGAGGAACCAGAGGAGGGACTTACCTGCTAGGAGATAAATTGTCTGCTGTACCTGCCGGAGTGCGCCTGTTTGTCAGACATCCGCTCTTGTAAGAATGCTGACTAAAGCCTTGCTGCACTGTGCTCTGAGTCTCCATGTCCCTCCTTTGGGGCAGTGAGCTTATTTCTTACAATCATGAACCATGAGAGCATGACTAGAGTCGAAATCAAGAGTTGGATGCTCAACCCACTGAGCCACCTGGGCACCCCCAAATTCTCTATTTTTTAGAACTTCGAATTACTGTATTATTCAAACTGGAAGTTTATCAACATTTAATTTAAATTCAAGTGAGTTAACATAGAGAGTAGTCTTCGGTTCAGGAGTAGAACTCACATTTATTAATATTTTTAAATGCATTATTTTTTCATTTATAGCAGGCCATTTGAAATGTTTGTTGAGTGAGTAAATGAATATTTGAGAAGGATACCATTGACCTCGTAATAGATAAGACCTGTACTTCTACGTTTTCCCCCAGCACTGAGGTGTAGCTTTATGTTTGACCAAGACTGGGCCCAGATCCAGTGCGTGTGTGCCAGTGACGCCCTCATCAAAAATGCCAGCACAACATCGGGGCTGTAGGGTGACTTCAGGGGACTCGAAGCACGTTTGTCTTTATGGGTCCCTTTCTCCAAAGAAAAATTAAAAATCAGATTTTACAGTGGCATTTTTTTCTGATTTTAAAAGAAATGAACCTGAGAACATTTTTGCTAGCGGTGAGAGTGCCGTGAGTCCTCTACCCTGCTCCTCTGTGCCCTGACGGGCTCCCACCGCTTCCTGGCTGCGAGCTGTGGGGACAGTCACATGATATCATCATCTATAAACCGAGATGGGTGACGGTTTCACAAGAAGGGGGAAAATCTTTTGTTAGCAAGAGATGTGGTTGGGGTTACTTTGATCATCGTCTTGGGATGGGATGTGCTGGAAGGGTACTGCCTTGTCTTACAAGGGTGCTGGGTGCGCAGGAGCTGAAGACAGACTTTGCCGTCCCCACCCAGAAATTTGGGGGATGCAGGTCAAGAGCAGAAATGTCAAAGGGAGGATCTTGTGACGAGGCTTCTCTTTTTCCGCTCCTTCGGATGTCTTCAGTGATCTTGCCATTTCTCTGTAGAGCCTTCTGAGGGCTGAATCTATTTGGAGAACGTTCAAGGTGCTGCGTCTTCCTGGGAGGTGGGGTTGGGTCCAGAGCAGGAGTCCCTGCCCCAACTTAGGGTGCTGAAACTCTGAGCACACACCCTGCTCCCTCTTCCCATGAACCGGGCACCTAGCTCCGTGCAGATCTCATTTGCATCTGTCTATACCAGGACTGATAAACCAACCAACGATTGGCCAGGGCAGTGGTTCTCAACTGGGCGTGGTTTTGCTCCTCCTCCTCCTTATCCCCCTCCTCCTCTTCCAGGTCACATTCCGCAAAGTCTGGAGACAATTTTGGTTGTCACAACTGCTGGGAAGGGTGCTTCTGCGGTCCAGTGCGTGGAGGGTGGGATGCGGCCAGAAGCCCTTCCACGCACAGGAGGGCCCCGAACCCAGGATCGTCTGGCTGAGGATGTCCATGGTGCTGGGCCTGAGAAGCCCCGATAGACAGCCCTTCCGCTGAGGGTGCCCGAGAATAAAAATTCCCGAGCGATCTTTTTAGCACCGTGTGAGCTCAGCCAACTGTATCATGATTACTGTTATTTTTTTTTAAATAATATATTTATGAGCTTCTTCCTCTCTACTGCTTGGCTTGACCTAATATCTAAGTTCACCATGTAACCTGCTAAATAAGTTCCATTTATTCTCAGGACTAAGAAGTAAATGTAATTTTCCATTCATGGTAACCAAGCAAGTTAGGCGGCAGAGATTTCTGTCCAGAGGTAAAGCACCGGCGCCCTCTGCTGGAGAAGCGTGTAACTGCTGCTTTGTGCGGGGTGGGGGTCGGGGACAGGAAAGAATTGCCGCGGGTCATTCTAACTGAGCAAGTGTCTGGGGCCACTGAGCTAATTGTCAACTTGTCATTGCCTGAAAGGGTGGGCAGTACATATATATTGGTCTATAGAATCCATCTTTCTTATAACCTACCCAAATTGTAGACATTATTTGATAATGATAAATATTCCTCACAGCACAGAATTAACTCCTATAACAGTGTCAGAGTTTAATGATAGAAACAACAGAACCAGATCCTCAGGGTGCTTTTTAACATCTTTTGATTACTTAAACATTACAGGAAATTTAGAAAGAATATAGAAAATAGAGAAAAGGAGGAGAAAAATGTTTGGCAGTTCAACTTCCAGAAAATAATAATTTACATTTTGGAATATTTTCTTCCAGTTCTTTTTCTAGGAATATAATGACCTTTTGTTTATTTATTTATTAAAAAAAATTTTAATACTTATTTTTGAGAGAGGTAGAGAAAGAGACAGAGTGAATAGAGGAGGGACAGGGAGAGACAGAGACACAGAATCCATAGTAGGCTCCAGGCTCTGATCTGTCAGCACAGAGCCTGACACAAAGCCATGGACTTTGAGATTATGACCTGGGCCAAAGTCAGATGTTCAACTGACTGAGCCACCCAGGTGCCATATAATGACCTTTTAAAAAATTATTTTTATTTTTTTAAGTTCATTTATTTATTTTGAGAGATGCAGAGAGGGAGAGAGGGAGAGAGAGAGAGAGAGAGAGAGAGAGAGAGAGAGAGAGAGAGAGA
>NC_043709.1:127205232-127211521 GCF_006229205.1 Suricata suricatta
GTGTCCGTTGGCCCCTCTCCTGGGTTGGCGTCTTAGCTCGGGTTCCCTGCAGAAAGCAGCTTGGCAAGCAGGGGACTTCCTTTGGGAAGTGATTGCAGGGAGAAGGGCTGGAGGGACACAGAGGAGGCAGGTATGTGAGGCATGTTGTTCGTCTCTGCCCGGTTCCTGGCGCAGAGCCCTTGAGACCCCTGTAATTTCCTGATAACGGCACCAAGAGCCTCTTTGGTTCTAATATTTGGTCTTAGACCTTGGTTCCTGGCACAGGGCTCCTTAATCCCCTGGACTTTACTGGATGATAGCAGTGTATTTTGTTTGAAAGAGGCCCCTCTGGAGTTCACGTCCAGGCGGTCTGGCACGGGAGGAGTGAGCATGGGGCAGAGGAAACAAGATTGGCCCTGATGATTGATATGTTATCCATTGATAATTGCTATAAAAATATTTTTAATGCTTATCTATTTTTGAGAGAGTGAGCAAGTCAGGGGAGGGGCAGAGAATGCGGGAGACACAGAATCTGAAGCAGGCTTCAGACTCTGAGCTGTCAGCACCGAGACCAATGTGGGGCTCAAACCCACAGACCGTGAGATCATGACTTGAGCCAAAGTTGGACGCTTGACCGACTGAGCCACCCAGGGCCCAGATAATTGTTGGAAATCTGAGTGATAATTGTTAAGGCTGAGTATGTAGCAGTGCATGACACTTTTCTCAGCTTTTCCATGTGCTTGAACCTGTTCATAATTAAGAATCTTTTTTAAAAATGTGCCCTTCTCAGTCAGGTTCAAGTACCCGGTGGTAGGGAAGGTGGAGGAGGGCGTGTGGATCTTGACATTGTCGATGTGAGTGGTGGGGACTTCAGGCGTCTCCAAGTGCTTCCCTGTGCCATCATCGTGTGAGGGGCAAAATAGTCCATCAAGGACTGGATGCCTTCTTGCAACACCTGCTAGTTCCAGACTTTTCCAAGGCAGACTTGTCATTCGGGGTGAGACTGAGTCGCCTCTCGGACTAAGTCCTGGTGATTATTTCACCAACAAGTTCTCCATGATTTATTTTAAAAAGAAACAGAATCAAACCTGAAGTCTGTCTTTAAGGAACGGAGGATGAGCTGCTCATTAGAGCCTGGCGGTCGGTCTGCGTTCCCTGCGTGCCCTGGGGCGGCTGTCAGCACAGGCGGGTACTTTAGCAGGATGATCCGAGCTCTTTGCTGCTGCAGAGATGGATGGCTTCTAAGTGGAACCTCTTCTCCTCACAGTGACCAGGCATGATATTGAGTAAAACAATGGTCGGAAAGAACATCAGCAGGCCCCTAATGAGAAGCAGTTGACAGAAAAATTGCTCTAACATTCATCAAAAAGCCAATAAATGTCAAGGAAAGGACTGGAGAGGCAGCAGCTCATAAATTCTTTCTCAAGGGGCCTCCGGAAGGGCCTTTGGGGACGACACACCTGCTCTGCCTTTTTCCTGGACGTTGCTAAGGAAACTTCCAGGAAGCTGAGAACGTTTATGGGGGCTTACCCTGATCATTTCCAGGGCACGTCCACAGGGAGGCCGTCCCACTCTTGGTCCGAGGGTCCTGGTTTTGGTGCCAATAACTGGTTAAGTCTGCACCTCTTCCGTCATGTGGACCCTGTGTGTGTGATGTCACGACTTGTGAGTAACCGAGAGCTGAGATCCCTTCTGGCTGGAAGAGTCAAAGCTTCATGTAGACTACCCTGTGTTGCTCACCAGTGACTCAGAATGGATTTCTCCTCCCGAGCCCGGTAATCGGTGTTGCCAGCGGGGTCCCTTCCACAGCCACCCCCATGGCCTCATTGCAGCAAGTGTTCTGCTGCTAAGTCTTGTTTTCACTTGTTTGTTAGGGGAAGGGATGCTCACCAATGTCAACCTGCCTCTTGACTTAGTTTGGTGTTCCCTCAGAGGCAGACCCCGAATCCAGGGCTTATATGAAGGTTGTTGATTTGGAAAGTGATGGCAGGAAGCCCAAGTGAGGGTGTCGGACAAGGGAAGGCGGGGAAGGACGGAGCCATCTGCGTGGACGACGGCTCGGTGCTGTGGACGCACCAGCACTGCCAGGCCCTTCTGAGAAAACCCGGCCCCACGTCTCAGTGTCATTCCCTCAGTCACTGGGGCGGGGGCCTGGGGGCGGGGGACCTGGGGCTGGGGACTGATCCATCGGCTCCATCTCCTGCTGCTCTAGGGTGTCCCTGGTCAGCTGGCCAGAGGCCCGGCCAGCTGGTGCAATGCCGAAACTTGCTCCCAGAGAGGCAGAGAGACAGACATGCTTGGGGGCGCGTCTTAGCTCAAGGTGCCATCACAAAACACCATGGACTCGGGGGGCCTAAGAACAGAGATTTCTTTCCTCACAGCTCTGGGGGCTGGCAGTCCAGAGTCCGGTGTCGGCAGGGTCGGTTTCTCTGGAGGTCTCTCTCCGCAGCTGGCAGACGGCCACCTTCTTGCTGTGTCTGTGCGAGCAGGTCCGGGTGTGTCTCTCTCTTCTCATAAGGACGCAGTCTGAGGGGAGTTGGGTCCACCTGAGGATCTCCTTTAACCTTACTCTCTAGGAACCATTCCCCCAAATGCCGTCGCATTGGGGAGCAGGGCTTCAACAGCGGAAGGTCATGGGAACCGAATTCAGTCCATGACAGGGGCAAGCTCTTGCTTGGCGGTGGGTCATGGGGATATGGAGTCACGGGGTGAGTGGTCAGCAATATTGCTACACACACACGATGCAGCCCTCCTAACCGCTTAGGAGGTGGGGGTCACTGCCACCCTTCATAACCACGAAGACCTTCAGACTCCAACAGGTTCAACACCTAACGATAGGGTGAACTTGGAGGTAACTCAGCTCTCTGACTCTTGTCCCATGAGAGCCGTTTTGTATTTGAGTGTTCATGTGTTCGTGATTCGACTAAGTTCCTGGAGGGTCACAGGTGTCTTAGACTTAAAACAAATCCATCCCAACATGCCTAGCTTAGGGCTTTGCACTTAAGTACACACTTCATAAATACAGGCATTGATGTTTTTAAAACATCTTGCCTGTTTCTTTTGGAAATAGATCCAGAAAAAAGAAAATCCGTGCAACTAAAAGGAAGTTAAATCTGTTTTCATGGGAACGTGGTAACCTTGGAGGGACCGGTCACACACACCGAGGAGGGGTGTGATGGCCCTTGTGAGGTGTGGGCTGGGGGAGGGGCACAACCACTGAGCCTGGCAACTGTCCCCTCCTGTTGGAATGGGGAGGGGTTGCTGATATAGGAACTAAGGGGCCTTGAGGAAATGTCATTGGTAAAAACGGACAGAATGACTGGCTATCTTAAGGTATAATTATCAAATGATCAGAGTAATGACTTTGATGACAGGAGCAAATGAGGCAATTTTGGCTTGAGGCTCAAATCAGCATATTAATCAATCTGATGGCTTCTATCAAGTGCCAATCTATTAGATATCTTTGCCCCTTGCCAACCAACTGCATATGGTATGTGCCTGTCTAGAATGTTTTATCACCACAAGTGTTAGCATTTGGAGACCACAACATGCCTCAGCAATGCCTTTAAAGAAAGGAAACCGGCTTTACAGAACTCCTGGGACTGATTTCATGGAAGCGAGGCACCACGACTCCGGAGCACCGACCTACATTTACAAAGAGATGCTCACCAGCCTTCCCAGATCTGCAAAGAACACAGTGATTTAGTTCGTGTTCTGCTCAGCGATTTCACTTCCCCAAACTGATGGAGATGTGAACTGAGGATTTTTAAAAGCCCGTCTGTGTCATGTGGCCTGTGGGGGGGACCCGTGCGCCAGGTGACCTTTGACTGGGCCTCTCGGATCCTCCGGAAGGCCTGCTCCATGCTGACCGGTGCCCAGCCTCTGAAGATCGAAAACCCAGTAAAGACAACTGTGCTCCTGCAGGAATGCACACCTTTGTCAGGGGGCAGGGAGGGTGGGACACGAGACTAAGAATTAACAAGAAATAATTTAGGGGCATCTGGGTGGTTTTGTCGGTTGAGCGTCTGACTTTGGCTCAGGTCATGATCTCACGGTTTGTGGGTCAGAGCCCCGCATCGGGCTCTGTGCTGACAGCTCAGAGCCTGGAGCCTGCTTCAGATTCTGTGTCTCCTCCTCTGCCCCTCCCTCGCTCGGACTCTGTCTCTCTTTCTCAAAAATAAATAAACATTAAAAATAATAATTTAATGTGCTTCCCACCCAACAGAAGTATCTAGAGAGTGACACAATGTAGTGGACACCTAACAGTAAGAGAGGGGGCAGGAGAGGCGCGTGGTGTGGGGTCCAAGCCCATGCCCCACATCGGGACCCGCTTGCCCTGACGCAGGAGGTCTCTGAAATGCTCAGAGCACGTTTCCTTGATCAGTTTTACAGAGTGACGGCGGTGACCAGGACCTGCCCCTTCCTAGCTGTGTGGTAGTGGGCCAGTCACTTAATAACCTCGTATTTTGGTTTCTCGTCTGTATCATGGCCTACTTCCTAGAGATTTTGTGAGGATTTTTGTGCTGACACCTGCAGAATGCTTACGACAGTGCCTGGTGTGGAGCGATCGCGACATAAATTTAAGTGTTGTTGATGGGCCGGCTCTAAAGCACGTTCGCCTTGGACCGATATATTTTTTTTTCTTCTATATTTCTAGAAATTTCTAAAACTGGTAATTATCTCTTTTGGCGAGGTGAATATTGAAAACAAACAACATGAAAAGGAAAGAGGTCTTAAATGTGTAAAAAAGATATGTGCAAATTGCTTTCAGACTCTGTGCTTAAACATTCCTGGTCAGGACCGGGAGCTGGGAAGGGACTGTCGCTGTGAGATCACTAAGGGTGTTGGAAGACCGCCGCACGGGGAGCATAAACCTCGTAACACTGGATTTGCCAGCCCGCCCCTTCCTTCCCTCGCTCCCCCTTCCCCTGTGGAAGGGCCACCTCCCTACACCGGGGAGCCCGAGGGGGCGGGGGGGGGGAGCTCTTCCAGGAGACCCTGCGGGCACAGAATCGGGGGGCTGCCAGCATCCCATGGGCGTCTCTTTGGGACCTGAAAAATAAATTTTGGACTTCAAAATATAAAAGGAAAACCCTTGCAAGACAGAAATTTAATATTTTATTAGCTGTAACATGTCAACTTCAAGAATGTTGACTTCAACTCCCAAATACTTGATGATTGCCAAGAAATGATCATCATTAATCAAATAATTAGAAATAATTTATAAAGCAAATAATTCAGCTCCTTCCCCTAAACAGAATTACATTTACAGTGGTGGTATATGGGTATATTTCAGATTTTTAAAAAATGTTTATTTAAGAGCATGTGAGCAGGGGAGGGGCAGAGAGAGAGGGACACGGAGGATCAGAAGCGGGCTCTGAGCTGACGGCAGAGAGCCCAGTGCGGGGTTCGAATTCATGATCTGTGATCGTGACCTGAGCCGAGTCAGATGCTTTCCTGACTGAGCCACCCAGCGCCCCTGTTTCTGATGTTTAATGTGATACGGGGAGGGGGTCCCAAAGGCCGGAGCACTGGGTCTAGGACGCCCCGAAAACCCGCCTGCCTGGCCGGTCTCCAGGGACTCCTGGAGGAGGCCCCTGCACCCTCTCCGAGCCAGCAGTGACTGCCCGGGACCTCGCCACAGCACCTGCACTGCTTCAACCTTTAAATGCAGATCCGGCCGGACAGAGATGGGTCCCCTCCACCTGAACATGGTCAGTTCCTACGTTTTATCGTGCGGCAGAATCACTCGGAAACCTTTTTTTAAAAAATATATATTTTGGGGCTTCAGAAATCTGCATTTGTGATTCATTAGCTCTGAGGAGCCCGGGAATCTGCATTTGTGATTCAGGAGCTCTGAGGAGCAGCCCAGGAATCCGAATTTGAAGACCCAGGTTATCCACGGGCCACACTTTGGAAACGCTACTCTTAGTGCCGTGGGTTTTCTTTCGGAGGAAGGAGAGGAAAGTGGGGGGAGGGGCTGGCTGAACTGGGCAGCCAGACAAACTTCAGGGGGAGAGCCAGTTTTGAGGGTGATGTGCCTCCCGGCGGGTCCTCCTAGCTGACCGCATCTTCAGAAGGTGTGGCTGTGGCCCCCGCACCTCTGAGTGTCTGTAGCGAGGTCTCAGCCGTGCTCAGGCGTTTCCACGGTTTCCTGCTTCCCCAGGGAAAACACATCTTCTCCGTTTGTAAAAAAAGAGCAGCTTCTCTGAGCAAAAGCTACCTGTTTCACATTTCGTGGCAAGTTCCAGAATCCGGAATGTCACAAGGAAGAGGACAAGAGTGTCCTCTGAGTGTCATTTCTGTAGAC
>NC_043709.1:127211621-127248259 GCF_006229205.1 Suricata suricatta
CTCATCACGTGTGGTGGTCAGACGGCCCTCATCACGTGTGGTGGTCAGACGGCCCTCATCACGTGTGGTGGTCAGAAAAATGTCCTTCGGTGTCCCAGTGGAGGGAAGCAGGGATTCAAATTAGCCCCGAATTTATAGTTGCCCAGGGATGAATTCTGTGACTTCAGAGGGTGGGGGGCAGGTTTTCCTTCTGGGTTATTCTTCTCCACAGGTGAGTGTTAAGATTTACAGCCGGTCCCTGAGTGCACATCGGCTCACGGACTGGGAAGCCGGCCAAGAGCCCCAAGGAGCCCTGAGTGCCGGCTCACGCAGAACCTGGAAAGTTAACTTTGGGTTTTCATTTGCCAGATGGGTGTGAGAGAAGGCTCTGTCCCTTTCTCTAGGCCCAGAACCTTTCTCCTGCCCTGTCCCCTACACTGTGCAGTCCGGCAACTGAGAAGTAAGGACTTGCGCGGCAGGCCACCGGGGCAGGAAGGCAGCGGCGGGCCCCCTGGCAGCAGGGTGTGAGCAGGCTGTGACAGCCCGTCCTTCGTGGTCTAGTCTAGAACAGTCTAGTCCAGCTCTGTGTCAGCTTCGTAGGGACAACCCCGTTAGCGGTCCGCCACAAATCACACCTGCTGCTGTCCCTTGCACCGGCAAGGTTGCGTAGCCGGGAGTGTGTGGCCCATCCCTTAGTTTTGGACAGCTGTGTGCAGCAGGGAAGTCCTTTCTTGGGGCTCGCCTCACACCAGCCTGGCTCTCCCCATGAGGCGGTGTGGCCAGCGGGTAAGGGCATCCGGCCTGAAAAACAGGCAGACAGAGTCTAGAACCCGCGCCCGACGCCGTGTCCGCTGTGTGACCTGGCGCGGAGCGGGCCTCCGCGACGCATCTGTAGGACGGGAACAGCGACACCACACGAATGTGCAGACGGCACCTGACCTGTCCCAGGTGGCCGGGACGTGGGGACCTCTGCTCACGAGGACCATCTTACTGACAAGTTCCTCCTTCCTAAGAAAACACTCTTAAAAACAAGAAAATAACCTTTCTAAACTCAGGCAGAGCAAAAAAAAAAAAAAAAAAGAAGTCAATCTCGAAAGGAATCTGAACGCACGAGGGGGCATCCTTCACAACCCACGCGGGCCCTGGATCAGAGGCCCGGGTGGGAGCCACACGGTTCTCTATTTCCGTCACAGCGCTGACCGCTTTTATGGCCACATTCCACTCCCAGGAGAGATAAATTAGCTTTTTAAAAAAGAGAAGATCCTGTGTAGAAGCTTCAGGACAAGACACTTGGAGCGTTTCTTAGGCCGTCGTTGGACCGGAAGCCAGAAGAGCAAAGCGCTTGCTCAGCCGGGGGCCCGGACGCCCACCCGAGGCTGAGCAGGGTTGGGAACCGTGTCCGGAGTGGGTGGTGTCTAGTGGACGGGACACGTGCTCTGTGTCCCCCCCACGTCTTCCTGAGGTGTTCGTCCTCAGGTCTGGCCTGGGGTCTGGGAGAGCCAGGAACATCGGGTCCCGGGGGACGCCCCTGAGTGCGGCCACCCCAAAGAAAGACGTCAGTGATTTTTTTTTCCCCAGACAGCTTACAGTCGGGAAGATAAAATTACCAGTCTCTCTAAATATTTAATCTTTCTAAATCATATAAGATTAGCCCAAAGCCACAGGCATGATTATTTCTCAGTGGAATCAAGATTTTCAGCATGGAGAGTCTTGTGGAGACTGGAAACGTCCCATGCTCTCGGGCAGCCAGAATGGCCTCCACCTCAGGGGACCATTTACGCCTCAGTGGGTGCTCACCTCCTCCTGTGCACGGTGACCCGTCGCCTGTGGTCCCCGGGAAAGTGTTTTAAGCCCCAGGCTTTCCCCCAGAGCGGCCAGCACTGGTGTGACTGCCCTTCCGCTCCATTCATCCCCCGCCTCAGCTTTTCGCCTGTGGAGTCAGAGCTTTTCATACAGACTACAAGCGACAAAAGTCTCCTCTACGGTCACGGGGCAGCAGTGGTGTTTGGGCATCACCCCTCCTCCGTTTCTCTGATGAGTCCACTTACTGTGACCAGACCGGTTTTCTCTTCTGGATGAAGGCCTTGATTCCCTCCTGCCCGTCCCGCAGGGCCACGTTGTCCACCATGGTCTGGGAGGTGAGGTGGTAGGCCGTTCTAAGGTCCTGGGGCAGCTGCTTGTAGAAGGTGGCCTTGCCCAAAGACACCACTGGACGGCTCAAGGAGGCGATCTTCCTTGCAATTCTCATGGTCTCTTCCTCCAGCCTGCCTTCCGGCACTACTTTGCTGAGCAGCCCGTGGAGCAAGGCCTCCTCAGCGGAAATGGGCTCCCCCGTGAAGAGCATTTGCAAGGCAACCTGAGGGGGAGACATGGGCGTTACCGAGGCATGCTCCCTGTGACCCTGTCTGTTCCACCCTACGCTTCCCTATGACCTCAGCCCCGTTCTCCGCTTCCTCAAATCCCACGTCACCCACGGACCTGACGCCTGCCATAGGCAAGGCCGGATCATTCTGGGAGCGAGGGGAACACAGGTGCCTGGGAAAGGGGGTGACTGACTCTCGTGTTCTCTTGCTCCTTCCCCAGGTCGGGTCTCCCACCCCTGCCTCGCTGGGAGCTTCCCCCGCCTCGTTCAAGGGCCCGGCACGGGACAGTGGCCGCATCTGATGGGAGGAGAGTGAGACGGCCTCACCAGGGAGGCTGAGGCCTCCCACACACAACCTGGGGGCCGCTTTCCAGAAGGAGGAAGATGTTCAGAGATGCCATCACCTCGGTGTGAGTGAAAGAGCAGCCTCCCGGAACCACAGCAGGAGGGACTGAAAGGGGGCACCTTCCGGGGACCAGGCGGAGCCTCGAGTACGCAGCTTACCAGCAGGTGAGGCACGGCACGTGCAAGGTGCCCCCTTCCGCCTGGGTCCCCTCTGCCCCCCAGAAAGGGGATCCGGGTTCCTTCCTCTCTGTGGTTCCCTCTGTGGCACGGCCCGCTGGCACCGCGCCTGGTTCTGGACTCCCACAAAGCCTGGCCTCTTAAAATTCGAATCCTCGCTTTAAGAGGGGCTCCGCGTGCTCCCGGCACACAGGCAGGGAGGGGCCTTTTCTGTCCCTCTGCCTCTCACTCCCCGGCAGCCCCGCCGTTTCCTGAACCTGCCAGGCGTGCCGTCACCTCAGGGTGCTGCTCCCTTGGCCTGCGACGCTCTGTCCCCATGTGTCCTGATGGGTGGTCTTGTCCCCTTCGGGCCTCTGCTTACGTGACATCTCATCCAGCAGGTCCCCCGTGACCATGCTGTAAAAACTACAAACCAGACCCAGCCCCCACCCCCTTCCCAGCTGTATTTTGACCCTTTGTTCTGCCGTTTAACACACTATGCATCCGACGTGTTCGTTTGTTGCTTGTACTGTCTGCTTTGCTAGCGTGTAAACTCCACCACGTCAATGACTTTTTTTTTGGTAACGTTTACTTATTTTTGAGAGAGAGAGAGAAAGAGACAGAGCATGGGCAGGGGAAGGGCAGAGAGAGAGGGAGACACAGAATCAGAGACAGGCTTCAGGCTCTGAGCTGTCAGCACAGAGCCCAACGCGGGGCTCGAACCCACGGACTGCAAGATCATGACCTGAAGTCGGACGCCAACCGGCTGAACCACCCAGGCGCCCCTGAGAGATTTTCTTTTGTAGCTGTTCTATTTCTGTACTGCCAGCACTGCATCCAGTAGGCGGCTTACGAGATGTTTCCCGATGAGCTGAGGGACAGATGGAGGAAGGGACGCGGCAGGGCAGAAACGACGCTCCGCGCGTTTAGAGGTTTGGGCAGAGGTGACCCAGCTCCCGCCTGGCTCTTTTGCTTGTGCTGCTGCGTCGTGGAGCCCGCCTGCCGTGTTGTGGGCGAGGTCCAGGACATACGGGAGGCTGTGCCACGTGTCCTGTGACCGGCCCGGCGGGGGCCCTCAGAGACGCAGGCCACCAGCCGCTCAGATGACGGCCCCTAGCTGTCACCCTCCCCCGGCCTCGAGTCTTCCCAGCTGAGGCCACGTACGTGGCAGAGCAGAGAGGAGCTCCGTCACCCAGCCCTGTCCAGATCGCAGATTCACGAGCTCCACAAATTACTGTTGTTGCTTGGAGCCACATAGTTATGGGAGGTTCCCTGTGCGGTAATATACTGGACGACCTTGAGCTACGAATCTGGGAGCATCAGTATTCCGGTCATGCCCCTGACTAGGTTCTTCAGCCTTGGCGCCAGCATGTATTTGGGGCCAGATAACATTTTGTTGCGTGTGGCAGGATGTTTAGACATCCCGGGTCTCTGCCAGGTGCCGGCAGTTACATGTCCCACCCCGACAGCTGTGACAGTCAGACATGGAGCCAGGACTGCTCCCAGCCTTGGGCCACTAAGTTAGAAGGCTTCTGAAGTCATGACCTCGGATTGTATCAGTGAGGGATGGAGCTTCCATAGAGGAGGAGGAAAATGTGCGCCTTTATGACAACAAAGAAAACAAATAAGAAACCTAACTCGTACTGAGGGACAGGCAAGACTGAAGTGGGGTGACTCACAGACAAGCCCATGGTGAGAAGCTTCAGGGGAACAGGCATTAGAAGGGACATTCCCTCCCCGCACAGTGTGGGACATTGTGGCACAGCCAGCCGGCCACACGCCAGGCGGAATGTCCCAATGCACACAGTACTTGCAACAAGCGAATTCTGGAACTGCCCGTGGCGGGCACCGGAGGACCGCGGCTGGGGGCTGCGGGGAGTCGGATTACCTTTCTCGGCACTGTTCTCCCCAAGGCAACGGCAGGGGTGGAGCAGAAGAGCCCAATATTCACGCCCGGGGTGGCAAAAGAGGACTTGTCGCTGGCCACGGCAATGTCACAGCTGGCAACCAGCTGACAGCCGGCGGCGGTGGCCAAGCCGTTCACCATGGCGATGACGGGGACCGGGTGGTTCTGGATCAGCATCATGACCTGAGGGGTCAAACACACCTCGTGATTTCCATCCAGGAGCGAGCTCCAACACGAACACGTATCAGGTTATGTGACTTCACCACTTCCAGGGCATTCCCCGTCTGCATCAGTGCATCGGGTTCTGGAAACAAGGGTGAGAGGAGGTGTGAGGGGAACTAGCTTGGCATTAAATATCCACTATGAACCAGCCTGTACCATTGGGTCCTGCTGAGCCTCACAGCAGGGACGGACCCTGTTTCATGACGAGGACATGAAGGCATAGGGGGAGGTGACAGCCAACGCTGGAGATCCGCACGCGGTGGCAGAGGGCTCAGGACCCGCATCCAGCGGGCCCCACGGCCCCCGTCTGCCCACCGGGCAGGGGGCTCTGGGAGGACAGTCCCCGTTGCTTCCCAGCGGCCCCGCTGAAGAACAGAGCGATTCTGACCCCAGGGAGGGACTGCGCCTGCACAGAGCCCTCCTCCTGGGTCTGAAACTGGTGTTTGGTCTGTCCTTGAACGAGAAACTGGAAGGCAATTTCCTTAGTAATTACTTCCCACATTACCACTGTGAGCACTCTCTCAATTCTATTAAAATGCTGGGGGACACCCTGCTGTCATCAAAATAAAATTCCCCAAACAGGGCCACTGGCACAGAGAGGCGCTGAAAATGTGTGCCCATGGGACCCCCTCCCCCCATAAATCCCCAGAACTTTAACTTATTTTTGCAGCTTACAAAATAACTTGGTTTATTTCTCCATTTTTCCTTGCTGCTCTAAACGGACTGCGTTGCCATGGTAACTTCGATGTATGTATGGTCGCCCTTGGAACCCTGGCAGGAAGGGCAGGCGGGAGGGAGCCACCACATCTGGGCTTGTTTCCCTTGGTGGCAACTCTGAAAAAACGACCTTCGTTGATGTGAAGATTTTGCCCAAGGAACTTAGCCTTTTGCATTTGCAAACATTTGATATTTGTCAGTTTTATTAGAAAATAACCAATTAGATATTTAAGGAGAGGGTATCATATTCTATAATGAGTGGTTCTGGACTTTTGTGGGGGGGTCACCTTTTGAGACCCTGATCAACGCTAATGACCCTCCCAGAGGAACGCACATACATATATCTGCACCCCAAGCTGCTCGTGGGTTTCGGGAGCTCATGCGCTCCCGGGGAGGATGAGGATGGCAGGGAAGGAGCTCATTCTCCGTGGCATGCGGCAGCCAGGAGAAACATGTGTGAGAGCGCCCAGTGTCTTGCTGCAGAGAGAGGTTATTTTTGGCTGAGAGCCATCTGTCCCCTAATGACCTGGTGACTTCTGAGAAGTGACCTGGCTCTGACTAGTGCTGGACAGTCCGTGCCTCCCGCCGCCACCCACAGTGTGCTGGGGTTCTCTCCAGCCTGCTCAGAAAATCCGTACCGCGGGTTCCGACACTATTACAAATATTCGTACCTTTCATCTAGGGATTACCCCCCCTTTTTTTTAAATGTTCATTATTTATTTTGAGAGAAAGAGAGAACATGAACAGCAGAGGGACAGAGAGAGAGTCCCAAGCAGGCTCTGCATTGTCAGCTCAGAGCCTGAAATAGAACTTAAAATCACAGGCTGTGAGATCACGACCTGAGCCAAAATCCAGAGTTGGTGCTTAACTGATTGAGCCACCCAGGGGTCCCTAGGGATTACTTCTAAGGAATAATTCTGAAATAGGGTAAAAAGCTGTCTAGGCAATGATGCTCACCACATTATTTCAAAACAGTAAAAAACTAATAAATAACATAAATACATACCAATCGATAATGAAACACAGCTACGTGCTCTAAATGTCCATTGAATGGAATGCTGTGTTCTCATTATGAGAGTTCCCACAAGACACAGCAACCTGGTGGGCCCGGCCCTATGGAGCGGGTCTGGAGCCAGGCGCTGGGGCTTGATGCCTGGTCGGCCACTTACCCACCAGGTCTTCTCATCTGGGCATGATAACAGTACCAATATTTCATTTCATTTCATTTCATTAAATTTCATTCTATTCTATTCTATAGTGTGTGTGTGAGCAAGAGAAAGGGGCAGAGGGAGAGAGGGTGAGACTCCCAAGCAGGCTCCGTGCTCAGCATGGAGCCCGACGCAAGGCTAGACCCCATGACTGCGAGATCATGACCTGAGCCAAAATCAAGAGTCAGATACTCAACCAACTGAGCCACCCAAGAACCCCATCACAGTAGCAATCTTAGAGAACATGAGAATTGTATACATTAATATGTCTAATGTGCTCAAAACATTACCTGGCACATGGTAAGCATCCAACCATACAGTCTAGTTATACAATTATACGGTATAATTGCACATATGTATGAGTTTTCAGACAAATAGGACCACACGGGAAAAGATTCAGAAGAAATATACCAAATGTTAGCATTCACTCTGGGGGGTATGATCATGGTCTAGTATCAGTCGTTTGTTTTCCTTCCTTTCCTTTTCCTAGATTTTCAAAATTGTCCGTAATGAGCATTTATTATTTTATAATTAAAAAGTATTTTAAGTAAAGTTAGAGAGGAATTCAGGAAAGATGAAGACTAGGTAAAAAATCAGCGGGGGTAATCAGTCCCTTGGTAGACAAGGCTTTTTCTCCCTCCCAGTTTACCTCCTGGACCAAGTATTTTTCCTGGGCTCTGCCTGCTCCCACATGGGACATAAACTTGGCTCTGCCTTAGCCTCACTCAACAGCACTGCTAAGGGCTCTGTGTCACCCCCCAGAGCGAGAGGCCACGTTCTGCTGCCATCTCAGTGGGAGAGTGTGCGGAGGAGAAGCATCTCTTCCTGGACTCGGGTTTCCCCCTTCAGGAAAGAGGCAGGGAGAGGTCTCCGGTGAGATCTGCCCGTCAGCCCCCCAGAGGGTGCTTTCGCTCGCTCGGAGCCCAGTGTTCCTTCTCCATCTCAGTTTGTCCTGTTCCTGATTTGGAAACAACTGTCAGGGACTTGCGCTCTGCAGTGAACCTGCTGCGGTTTAGACGCTGAGCCAGGACCCCGGCCGCCTTCTCTACCACCGCGTCTTCGCACGCGTGAACCAAGCAGTGAACTCTCTAGCTCATGCCATCCCGATCTGTCTGCTGATTACATTTGGAAACTGAAACCTTGCACAAGTTCGCGATGCTCATATTTACCCAGGACAATGTGATTTTCTTAGAAAAAGCGTTAAGGAAATCAATGCGCTTCCACCCGTGTCCCCCTGCATTAGGATGAGGTCCCGTTGATGCGCTGTGTTTTGAAAGCTGAGCCCGAGGCCCCGGTGGGTTGCCAGCTTCCACGGACTCTGGCCTTCAGCCTCTGAAGGAGCCTGGTTCCCCCGGGGCCCGTTTGCTGACCCGCTTAGATCTCGGTTCATGAAGACGCCACAGCAGAGGATAAAAGCAGGCCCTTTACGGAAGATGGAAGGGGTCTAGTGGGTCTCTCTGATGACTTTCTGTTTTAGCCAAACATACTGGATATTAGTCGAAAAATAACTTCTAAAGCACCAAACCTGGGCAAGGCCGAGAGCTTGAATGTTACATAAACATCATGAATGTGAAACAAAAGAGCTGAGCCTGAGCTCTGGCTCACTCCTGTCTCTCCACGAAGCCTCAGATCAATTGTTTTTCTGGCTCGTCCCTCCTTGAAATGAGAAAGCTATGATTGGATTTCCTTACGGCGTTCTGGAAGGACAAGGAAACCAATGGTGGTGGAGAACGTGTCTTAATCACCTTCTGTCAGCCGCCCTGTTGCTCACCTCTGTCTTGTCTATACAGAAGGTCTCATTAAATATTTGTTGAATCATTAATGATCAAATAAATGAACAAGTCAATGAATGCATGAAGAATTAAGTTAAGTAACCTTAGGATTGGGTTATGAAACTGTTTGATGTCTTGCTTCTCACCTGCATTTCCAGTTTCAGTTTGGCAGGAAACTTGGTTTTCCTTCTGTTTCCCTCAGTGCCTTACGAGTATCATGCATACAGTAGTGCTCAATAAACAGTCATGAAATGAACAATGTATTACTTAAAGTTGGATGCTAGAGTCAATTTGTTATTATCCAGGGGCTGATTTAGCATATTTATAAGCCATCCCAAACTTTCTGCTCCCTTCCTCCTCTCCTTCATGTGGTTAAAGAGATAGACAGTAAGAAGTAAACATGAAGAGGCTAATTTTCCCACTTGGAGGTGCTGATTACAGAGGTTAGTTGGAAGAAGGGTTTGAAAATAATCTTTAGGGGTGCCTGGGTGGCTCAGTCGGTTAAGCCTCCGACTTTGGCTCAGGTCAGATCTCACATTCGTGGGTTCGAGCCCTGCGTCGGACTCTGTGCTGACAGCTAGCTCAGAGCCTGGAGCCTGCTTCTAGTTCTGTGTCTCCTTCTCTCTCTGCCCCTCCCCCTCTCATGCTCTGTCTCTCTCTATATCAAAAGTAAATAAAACATTAAAAAAATAAAGAATCTTTAAAATCATTATGGGTATTCCTTTTACATATATCCTTTCTTTCCCATTAACACAGTTGTTTAGTTTAAATTAAAAAAAAATGATACTACTCTTAGGTTCTTTCCCTCTAAAGATGTATATTCCCACCCTCTTCTCTTCTGTAAGACATACGTGCCAAGACACGCCCCATGGCCCCAGAGGTGGAAACCGCCGGGATCAGCATATATTTTACCCTCTTGGCATGTAATAAGATCAGTCGCAAACCAAGGTCTGTCCCTTCTTAAAAATCTACACCAAATAGTGGCTTGGGTGAAGGATTCACCAATGACCAGTCTGCAGTGATTACGTCTCCCGGGCAAAACCTCATGTGTAGCTCGGAAGCCTAATCCAATAGTTCAGGTCATTAACATTTCTGGGCTCGAGATGGCTCACCTCAGAACAGGTCTGAAAGACTTCGGCGTGATACTCCGGGCTTTGCTCATCCGTCAGCTCCTTTAAGTCATGCCCAGAAGAAAAAACAGGCCCCTCCGCTGCACATGTTTCCAGTTGAGGGAAGAAAAAGAAAGAGACGTTAACGGCCAGAGCTGGGGCCTTCACCTGTCTGCCGGGTAACTGGCAACCGTATTGGTGCCGTGGACACTCAGAGAAGGTTAACAGCTCAATTTTGATAAGAATAATTCTATTTAGCTTGAAAAGTAACCGAGTGAGGGTGAGGCATTTGTTCTCAAAGGTCTGTGGTGGAACCAGCAAAAACATGTACCTCCAGCAAGAAGGCTCAGTGGCCACGGTGGGTGTGTGTGCGCTTTCCAGACTTATCCCTCTGGTTTGCACACTTCTGCTGCTGCACTTGGTGTGGCCTGCATGTACGGGCTCATACACGCCCATCAGATCCACCATGCCTCCCACGGCGTCCCTGTCCTTTGGTCTACAGGCAAGGCCACCCACACAGGTTAGAATCCAGGAAGGGCGGATGTGAAGAGAACCCCCTCATTTTTACAAGGGACCCGAGGCTGTGGCTTATTGGTACTGTTGTCCTCAATGACAATGGTGAAATGAAATTCCACTCATAAGCCGATGACACTTTCTCATACTTTTCTTTTGCTGTGGCTGCCGGGACAGATGACATTATTCCCTTTAAACAAGTGAAAAAATTGCTTGGCTCAGAGTTTGCTGCCTCACTGCATCCTGATTACCCCCACCCCTGCATGGCTGCTGGACAGTATTTGTTCTATTTCTTCCCCCCTTTGCCATATAAAAAGTTGAAAATTTATATTCAACCACAGACAGGAAAGTAACATTCTCAGGGTCTGCCTCCAGAAACACCGAACCTTAATTTTTAAAAAATAGTGCCTCATAGGGCATCAGGTGTTTCGTTTTTCTGCGGCTGCTTTAAAATGTTGGCCTGGCCGTTATGTATGCCACTGTCCCCCTCACCAGATGATCTGGCAGACATTCTTCCTGGAGAAAGAGCAAGGAAAGAAATGAGCGAAATATAGCATGCTTTCTGGCACCATTGAAGAAGACCACAGATCTCGGCTGAAACCTTAGTTAAGAACACAAAAGACAAACCATCAAGTGCCCAAGCAGCCTGTCCTTGCCTACTAGGGAATCTTCTGGAAGGATCAGTGATTAAACCCATCTCACCAGGTCCATGAAGAAATCAGTTCTCTGATTTTGATGGGCAGACCAGCACGGCCAAGGACGGCGGCAGCGGGGATTCGTATACGACGAAAAGGAAAAGGCACATATTCTCGCTGCACGGTAATCTTTGCTATAATTCCCACCGTTAACAGGGTGGGGATCAAGGTCCCCACGGCACAAGAGTTTTCCATAATCAGTGTTCCTGAAAGGAGCTTCACAATCACCCCGTTAAGTAAGGGAATGCCCCAGAGAACCACAGAATTTCGAGACACTTCTGGGTAGCTACTGCAGAGCACTGAGGCTGGATATCAGATAATACCTGAGATGACAATGACTTTGAGGTCTCCGCTCTCCGCTTCATGAAGAATGTCCCTTTGGAGAGACTTCAGCATCGCTAATGACAGCGCGTTCCTCCTCTTTGGATCACTCAAGACAATGTTCCTGGGAAGAACGTTTTATTAATTATTGCGTCGTGCAGGAGTCAAAACAAGTGAGGATCCCCGCGGTCCCTTTCTAACCGGGGAGTATTTTTTAACCGCCAGGGAAGAGAACCAGGCAATTAGGAGGCTCTGCCTTCTGGAATTACCGCTAAGTCAGCACAGGAGACCACCTGAAACCTGGGCTGCGTTTTCTCCCTCCTTCCCTTGATCTGTTTCTCTTTTTCTCCGAGTTTGCTGTCAGATCCACAACTGTCACTGCCACAGAAAGGGCGGGTCCGACAGTTCCCGAACCACCACTGCCCACACTGAGAGGCGGTGAGGTTTGTAAGAAGACGGGTGGGCGCCAGGGGGCACTGCCACACTGTGGCGACCTTCCACTGATTTCCTCAAAACCGTGAGTCTGGGGAAGGAGCCCAGAAGGAAAATACGGCCCCACGTCTCCTCCTGTCCACCCCACAGAGCAGGCAATGCAGTTACAGCTGCAGATATGCGTATGTGACAGGTTTTTCTGTGTGTTTCCTTCCAGTGGCATCCTGTAATTCTGCAACATGTGCGGAGAACAGGCAGTACGTGAAGAAGAAAAGGACAGGCGCGTACTGGACGTGTCCTCCAAGGAAGAGCTGGCGTGCGGTCTTCTCGCTACGCTAAGGTATCCCACATGCTAATTAAAATGAGCGGTATTGTCGTCTGGCTGCCTGTACACAGAAGATGTGTCACTGTGGCCGCTGTGAGGAGTGCGCAGGGAGCCAGGCACCAGACTATGTGTTATATACGTTAGATGTGTTTCCCACGGGGCCCCACCTACGTGTTTTCTGCCTTTCTCATTCTTTTTCGCAATCTGGTATTCCTACCGCCAGGCGTCAGCCTGGATCCCCCGTTAATAGCCCTCTGCTGCCACTGTTTTCTGGAAAAGTACTCTGGTGACTGACTTTATTTCCGGGCAACAAGAGCCCGTTTCCTTGGAACACCACGCCAGCCTGCCGTCATCTGCAGGCGCCTGGGACTTCCATCCGTTTCTCACAAACACGTGAGACTTGCGGCCGATAATGCAATAGACTACGAAACCTGCATTTTGGGGTGTGGCAACAGAAGCGCTGATGACCTTCCAGTAAAATACTGAGTGTGCTTTCTGTAGCAACCCCAAGTGCTGCCATCTCCTCGGTGACATATGCCCCAAATTCAATTCTAAGGCCTTCGGCACAATTGTGTACAGAGCTACCAGCCCCTAAATGCCCTTCTGTGTGGCAGCGTTGGTGCACATGTGGCCCATCGGTCCTCTGGCTGGTGCCTTCCACACCCTGGCAGGGTGCTCTGAGCGGCTGAGTTCGCTCTTCAACCCAGTGGAACCAGGCCTCTGTTCCTGCCGCTCCAGGAAAACCGGCCTCACCGAGAATCTCCCACTTGCCAGAACCGAACCCAGTGGCTATTTGGATCATGCTCTCTCTCCTTCTGGAAGCACAAAATCATCTGTTCTTCGGTGCTTCTCTAGCCTGTCCTCCACTTCCTCAAGGTGCACCTAGCCTTCAGCTACCCCTAACTGATCCTCGGAGCTCCCTCCACTGCTCCCTACTTGTCCCAGGCTCTTCCAAGTCAAACCTCCCTCCCGGGCTCCAGGTCTACATGTCCATTCCATTCCAGCGTCCCCTGGACAGACGTGTCCTTGGGCTCTCCTCTTTCCCTTACCTCAGTGCTACTACTCGGTTGCTCAAGCCAGAAACTGAAAGTCAAGCGATCTCTTCCCTATTCAGCTGGTCATCAGACCTGGTCGGTAGTCCCTCCTAAAAGTCTGAATTCTCCCAATGGCTCTCTTGGGTCAAAACACGTGATGCCTGCACTCATGGCTTCACCAGTACCGCTCCTCGCAAGAGGGAGTCACCAAGAGTGAGGTCACCGGCAGAGCATGTGATAAAAAGTGTGTATTTGTGTTTGCAAGGCAAGTGATGGGCAGATGCCCCGATGAACTGTCTAGAGATCGTCACATCATTGTAAACCAAGAGAAGGTCCATGAGATGAGCACGGTCATGTTCATGCACAGAGGCAGCACTCAACAGACACCTGCTAACTGAATTAATGACCCCAAGTAGCATTTCAATTTCTCACAGCCAATTCCACCAAATTCCTGTAAATTTTCACCTCACCTAGTGTTTTACTACCTTTTTTTTTCTTTTTTTTTTTTTTAAAGAGAGAGGGACAGACTCATGCTCAGCCTGGACCCCTATGTGGGGCTCAACACAGGGCGTGATCCCACGACCCAGGGATCATGACCTGCGCCGAATTCAAGAGTCAGACACTTAACCACCTGAGCCACCCAGGCGCTCCTTGTCACCTCTTTTAAACCTCAGTGGCGAGCACACTGGGCTACACAGGAGAGTGGAAATAACTCTGGAGGCACATGGACCTTTTCACGCCTCCTCGCTTCCCTTCCTACTGGCTGTGTGGCCGTGAGCAGGCTTGTTTCCTCACTGGAGGGTGGGCACCACCTAATCCGCCTCACAGGCTCTTATAAGGATCACGGGTGACATCATACAGTCCCTAGCACAGTACCCAATTTCTGGCTGGTTTTCACTCTGTGACAGTACTGCTGCTTAGGGGAACAGCTTGGAAAAGGGATGCTTAGTGTGACTTGAGTTGTTCTAGCTCACCTGCTTAGTGCTTAACATACTCCTGCTTTAGTGCTGGGTCTGGAGTTCCTACTTACCAATTGCTTCCGGGCATTTCTGATAGATTGGTTCTTCCTATCATCTCCCTTTCTGACTCCTGTTTAGCTCCCGGGAACTCAACCAGACAGACTTTCTTTGGTCAGCTGGCTGCCATGCCAGAAGTCAGGTTTCTGACCAGGTGGAACCAGATGTGCAGAAGCAGAGCCACCCTCGAAATGGGCAGGAGGGACCCCTGCCTGGGCCCTGCACTTTAGAACACCCTGTTTTGGCGCTCTTCCAGCCTGGACATCAGCGCCCACTTCCGAACCCTGCTGCAGTTACCTGAGACTCTGATATTCTCTGACTTTGCAGTGGACACCTTTAAGGCCACTGGGTGGCCAAGAGCCATTATTTACAGGCAGTGAGGGGACAGAGAGGGCACAGGCATGCTGGATGGGGTGTCTGCAGACTTGTGTGCCAAGCTCCTGGCAGAGTGGGGGTGGGGAACAGGTGAGAGGGGGTGAGCATGGGGTAGGAAGGAAAGAAAGCGGCAGGCCAGTGGCTGGCTCTCCAAGGCTTTGGGGGAACTCCTAGGAGCCTGAGGATCACAAATTCAAGCCCGATCTTCCAGGTCTTATGAAGACACTTGTCAGGGTAGGAAGAAAACATACTTAGCTGTTTGAGTTGTAACTTCTAACTACTTAGCATGCTGGGTGGGCCTCTCTTTGCACCCTTGCCCTGGCCAGGCAAACATCAGGGAGAGGCTAGATGGGGCTAGGGGTCCTTCACCTTTCACTACTTCTGCTTCATCCAGTTCGTTTGTGCACCGGTTTTAGGGTTTTAGGTTTGTTTAGCCAAAGGGCAGAGCTCAGTACAGTGTGTCCTTTATCCTACATACTGACCTGCCTGGCCGCAGGGACTTGTGGGGGAGGGCCGAGGAGCAGCTCAGCAAAGCCTAACCTGGTGTTGGAACCAGGTCAAGTGTGTGAGACGCACAAAACCCTCCTTCTCAAAGGCCACCTGCTGAGCTGCTCACGCAGTGCCTAAAGGCCACGGAAGACTGGGCTCCGATGCAGGGGGCGGTTTAGGGAGTTTGAGCGCTGGGACTTTCGGAGGCTGTCGCACTTGAAATTCTCCGGTGTGTCCTGAAGGGTCCCAAATGCTACCGTGCCCAGGCAAGGAACTTAAGGAAATACCGTGTCCGCGGGTTCCTTCGGGACCGTCGGCCAGAAACTGGGGTCCCTGACCGGCGGAGCTGACCCCAGGCCGAGCCCTTGTTGGCCCTGCCGCCCACCCGCACCTGGGGGCCGATCCGGGAGGGCTTGGGCGCCCTGCGACCCCGCAGCTGACCTGATGCCGTCCCGCTGCCGCGCGCTGGTGGGTCGCGGCCCCGGCCCCCTGCTGCAGAAGCCGGCGGAGAGCGGGGCCCACGGGTTGCCCCGGAGCCACCAGAACCCCGTTTTCCTGAAGGTTCGCAAGCCGATGGCGGCCATGGCAGCCAGAGAAACGCCCTGGAGGGTCGACGTCGCGAGGGCCGCTGTGTGAGCCTCCGGACCCCTGCGCCTCGACCGACCCGGGCTCCCGGGGAAAATAGGATCGGAACTCCCAGGCCTGGGCCTAGACTTCGCCTCTCGCAGGCCACGCCCCCTGCCGCCGCCAACGCCCCGCCCCACCGCCGCCGCCGCCCCGCCCCCAAGGGGCTGAGCGGTGGAGTCAGACACCGAGGGCTCTAACCCTGCAGACCGGCTCCACGGATTGTTTGTTTTAGCGAGGACAGATAAGGGGTTCAGGGGAAGCAAGGGAAAGATTGGCTTGTTCCTTTCTGCACCAACACCAATGTGTTGGTTTGCCTAGATTAGAAAAATGAGTGTCAACAGGTGGTGAGTGGTACGAGATATAGACACCACTTTGTTACTTCACCCCGCCCACTGCAGAGAGCTCAGGCTACAACAGGAGGCGTATTCCACACAGGCGTTGACTTTTGAAGGACTGTGCGTCCTCTCCTTGAAAGTCTTACATTTAGCTCTTGGGATTTCAAATGCACCCGGGAGGGAAAGGGAGATCTAAATGACTGGCACTAGAGGAGAAAGCATATCCTGTCGCTGAAACCTTTAGTATGATGAGAATATCCTCATTTTCATTTGTTAGTTAAATTCTCAAAGTCTGGAGGATTTTCTTTTTTAATTTTTTATGTTTATTTATTTTTAAAAAATTTTTTAATGTTTTATTTATTTTTGAGACAGACAGATTCAGAGGACGAGCAGGGAGGAGCAGAGAGAGAGGGAGACACAGAACCGGAAGCAGGCTCCAGGCTCTGAGCTAGCTGTCAGCACAGAGCCTGAAGCAGGGCTCAAACCCACTAATGTGATATCAAGGCCTGAGCTGAAGTCGGAGGCTCAACCGACTGAGCCACCAGGCGTCCCTTTATGTTTATTTATTGTTGAGAGAGAAAGAGAACACACACACAAGAGCAGAGGAGGGGAGGAGAGAGAGAATACCAAGCACGCTCTGCAATTCTGGATTCCAACCCACCAATTGTGAGATCATGACCTGAGCTGAAATCAAGAGTCAACTGCTTAACTGACTGAACCTCCCAGGTGCCCCTCAAAGTCTGGAGGTTTTAAAAAATGTTCTTACATACTTTATTTTTATTGACTAGGTGCTCATTTCCAGTAGTTGGTATCCTCTGCAGGAATTGCTCTGGTCTTAAGATTTAACCTTCTGTCTCCCATTATTGTCCAGTCCCAAGTATTTTAGTCAGCTAAATCATCTTGTCAAAATATGTCTGATCATGCCACTTCCCTGCACCCTGCTGCAACATCGGGCCCCTGTTCCGTCAGCCTGTCTTGTGTTGTTCTCCACGCATCAGGGGCTCAACAGATCACAGTCAGGAGATTTGCAGGACGCGTGGGAGAAGTGGTCTCGGCCTCAAGGATTTTACGGTCTCTAGGGGAGACGCCGTGCTCAGGACCGTCCAACCCTTTGCCCCGAGAAGTTTCACCACGATGACAATTCTACAAAGGCATATTTAAATGAGGCCATGGGGGTTGTCCAGTGGCTTTAACTAGTCCCACACTGGGTTTACTTCTCAGCCTCCTAACTGCACAAAACACTTACGTGCAGAAAAATGCGCTGAAGTATCAGTTGAGAGTTCCAGCACCACCACCCGATTTCTGATGCACTGAGGCAGCTGGGGTGTTCCTTGTTCGTTGTCTCAAAGGAAGAGGGGGCCTGGCAGAATTCAGAGACAAATGGGGGGGGTGCCGTTTTTGACTCCAGAGTTATAAAAGGCCAGCACTTGGGGAGTGGAAAGAACACCAAACAGGCGTAAGAGATTTGAGACGGTGGCGCTGTTGAGTAAAATAAGACCTCCAGCCTGAAGCCAGATTTAGATCATAGGACTTGTAGGAAAAGCCAGAAGAGGCAACTGTTGTGGAATTTGAGGAAGAGGGTGGACCGAAGCCTCCTGGAGAAGTGGGAATGGCTGGAGGCCCCAGCAGGGACAGAAGTAGGCTTGCTCTAGTCCCTGGTAGAGCCCCAGGGGAGTTCTGAGAATCCAGGTGGCACTGAATGTCTGGGCAGATGGGCCTGAACACCTCACAGAATTTCCCATGCCCAGTTTGATGCCGTGACAACAGGTGGGTCCCTGCCCTCAGAGAAAGGCTCAGAAACAGCTGACAGAGGTCTGGACCCCAGGAGGCCCTGAGTGGGGAGTGGAGGAAAGCATGGATTGCCAAGTTGAAGACGAGGTGGGAACGAGGACATCTCGGATGCCACCCCCGTACCGTTCAGGGAGGCTAGTGTGCCCCAGTTAGTAGAAACAGCAACAACAAAAATGAGTCTAAGTGGCTCAAACCACAAAGCCTCATCTCTCACTCACACTACAGGACTACGGAAGATGAGGGGCAAACTCTGTGCTGAGTCAGCACTGTCCTCACCCCAGGACCTGCTGAAGCAGCCAGTTTCTGTGGCGGGGGCGGGGGGGGGGGAGAATAGAGAGAAGCATGAACTGGCACTTAAGATTACTTCTGGAAATGACACTTGCTCTCGTGTTTCATTTGCCAAAGCAAGTCACATGGCCACACTTCAGGGGAAGGACATCCTCCCAGGGGTTTAGAAGAAAGGAGCTGGAATCTTCTCCAGCACCGACTACCATGATGGCCCAAGCAGAGAGCCTCGGTGCCATAAACTAACTTACGCACCGGGCACCTACCTGGGTGGCTCAGTTGGTTAAGTGTCTGACTTCGGCTCAAGTCATGATCTCGAGGTCTGTTGGTTCGAACCCTGCACCGGGTTCTGAACTAATAGCTTGGATCCTGGAACCTGCTTCAGATCTTCTGTCTCCCTCTCTCTGCCCCTGCCCTGCTTGCATTCTATCTGTCTCTCTCAAAAATGAATAAACATTAAAAAAATAAACTAACTTATGCTTATTATTCAGGGATTGGTGATAGAATTTCAAATTGGCTTAGATTAGGTTTCTACCTTCAAGGCAGAATGGAAGTTTGGAATAGAAATTAAGCTCAGATGTAAAATGAAGTTAAGTTTCTAGAACACTGAGTTTGTGCCCTGGGGTTTGCGTCTATCCCCTTGGTCATGCCAAGTCCTGGAGAAAAAGCAGAGCAATCCTATCTGAGGCTGCGGGTCCTGGAGGATCAAAAAGCCAGATCAGAATGGTCATTACCATGAGCCATATTCCATGCCTGGAAGATGCTTCTCGCCTTCCTCCCGGGGTTGGTTTTGCTGGCAGGACGAGAGTTGGTTGGGAGACGAAGAGACGGCTGTATCCTGACCCAGGAGCTGGAATCAAGGAGGCGATCTGGAGTTTAGGGTTTTGAGAAAAAGAAGGAACTGGGGAGGCACTCAGAACCTGTAAGTCGCAGCTGCACATGGAAGGTTCCAGAGCCAACGCCCACGTCTTCTAAATGTTAGTCCATAGTAATTATAGTGGCTCTTCGAGAAGCCCCCCACGTGGGGCCTGTGCCTGCCCGCTGTTGCTTTGTCTCTGCCAACTCTTTGTGAGGATGGGTGTCACCGCACCAGGTTTGGGGGGTTTCGCCGGCAGCACTCGCACTCAGCACCGCAGTTACAAAGTTGGGGCTGGACGCTGGAGGTCACCTGAAGGATGGTGCTGCTCATCTAAATTCTTACCCGGTCTCCCGTCCCCTCCACGTCTCCCCCCTCCCCCCACCCCTGCATTGCCCCCAGAGCCCCGCAGCCCCCCAAGGGGAGGGGGGATGGACCACCACTGCGCCATCCAAGCCGGAGGGTTGCTGAACTGCTCGCCCGCCCGTCCTTAAGCGGCGCAGGCGTCTTTTCACTCAGGCTGTGTCTCCAGGCCTCTCTGCCTCTCATTAATTTTGGGAGGGACTGCTTGTCTTTCTTCTCTCTTGTTCGGCGCCCTTCTAATCTATTTTCCACACGGGCCTTCTCCCTGACACAATTTGATTTCCAGGCTACTAGCAGAGAGAACTCTGGCTTTGATTTATGTGCTCCTTCTCTGTGCCTCGTGTCTTTGCTACCTTTTCACATTTCCTTTAAAGACCCGCAGATGCTTGGCAGAACGCTGCAGAAATAATGCAGAATAAAAGAAAGTTGTAGGGAGCCTGGCGTCTCAGGCTTGATGTAGGAATGAAGGAAGATTTAGGACTCCTCTGGGTCCGGGGAAAGAAACGTGAAGGGCAGATTTTCTGCTGCTTACGGAGTGGTTTTTGAACTTCTTTTTGTTGATTTCAGCCCCTTCTGACAGGCATGCGATGACACCGTTCAGAGGTGCGATTTGAGAGCCGGGCTGGGTTCCAGAAAGGTGCCTCTGTCACCGGGCTGATTCCCCAGGTCTGGCTGCCCCCGCCAAATTCCTCCCACGTCTGCACCCCCGCAAAGCCATAGGGGGCTCAGTTGCCCACGAACCAGAAATTTCTCAAACTTCCCTTGTTTCACACAAGGAGTTATAGATACTTTTCAAATGCCTCAATTTTTATTATTTTGTATTTTATTTTAAACCCCCGGGTCATTATCCTAAGGCCTTTTGCAAACCTGAAACTTCTTGGCGAAAACTCCAGACAAGTTGGGTGAGAATTAATTTAGAAACTAAATAGGAGGGGAGGGGGAGTGCATGGGTGAAATTAAGTTCTTTCTATCCCCACTTAGCACAAATTCTTGAGTTTGCTCACATGTTTAAACCAGACGAGCCCTGTAACGTCAGGTGAGGGATATGGAGGCAAGGCATGGATTGCCCGAGACACATATGTTCCGTGGCGTCGGGGGCTTTCTAAAGGCAAGTTTTTTTTATTAAAAAATGTTTTTTTAAGTTTAATGCTTTTTATTTATTTTTTGAGAGACAGAGAGAGACAGCACGAGCAGGGACGGGTCAGAGGGAGAAGGAGACGCAGAATTGGAAGACAGGCTCTAGGCTCTGAGCTAGCTGTCAGCACAGAGCCCGACACAGGGCTTGAGCCCACGAACCAGGAGATCTTAACCTGAGCCAAAGTTGAAGGCTTAACCGACTGAGCCACCCAGGCGCCCCTAGAGGCAACGTTTTGAATGAGCTTGCTAAGTTAAAGGATCCTGGTAGCACATGAATAGCGCCTTTCTGCAGGACACAAGGTCATTTGGGAGAGGAATGTTCAACGTCGGATCCATTAAATGGTGCTAGAGAAGGATAACCATGTGGAGATGACAGCCTACACCTGGTCACCATTCAGGCCCCACGAGCAGGAAGTGACAAGAGGCCTCCGGAGAACAAGCCAAGGAGCCATCGCTGGGCAGGGAACCCACTGGTTCCTGTCTTCTGCACCTCTTGCATTTCATTATGTTTAAGTAATTTTTTTAAGTTTATTTATTTACTTTTGAAAGAGAGAGGGGAGGTGCAGAGAGAGAGAGGAAGAGAGAGGATCCCAAGCAGGCTCTGTACTGTCAGGGCAGAGCCCGACTCGGGGCTTGAACTCATGAATGGAAAGATCACAAGTTGAGCAAAATCAGGAGTTGGACGCTCAGCCGACTCAGCCACCCGGGCGCCCTTGTGTTTCGGTGCTTTAAGAGGAAGGGAATAGCGGTGGGTGGACATCCTGGCCTCGAACAGGTTAACCTCCAGCCAAAGGGCACACGCACTGTGTGGGGTGGTCTACAGTTTGAATATTCCAGATAGCCCTGGCAGAGAGCTAGGGTGGGGGCGTCAGGGAGGAGGGGGGTTTGCTTGACTGGAGGAAGAGGGACAATTTCCTACGTGGTTGCTGGAAGGGAGGGAGGGGGCAGCTTTCATTTTTTCGTAGTTACTAGATGACTAATTTGACGACCTTTGGCAAGTCACCGCGGAGCCTGCTTCCTCATCGGTAAAATGGCAGAAACGATATTTTCATCCTTTCAAAAATTATTCGTTGAGCCTCTTGTGTGCCAGGTATTGATCTGGGCACCTGGGAGACAGCAGTGAACAAATCTAAGTCCTCACTCCTCGAGGGCTTGAACTCCGGTGCAGGGGGAGCAGGAAATAAACAGATTAGTGGGTAGAGGCGTCAGGTTTTGATGAATGCCACGAGGAAAGGTAAAGCAGGGTGAAGGCAGAGGGAGGGGTGCTATTTCATTGTAAGAGGGTCGGGGGGGGTGTCAGGGAACGTTTGACAAGATGATGTTGAAGCAGAGACCCCAGAAGGAAGTGAGGGAGTGAGTTGTGCGGGTGTCGGTGAGGAAGGCGAGCATAGAGGTTGGGGGAGGGGCGGAGGGCTTGTAGGGAAGTAGAGGCAGAAGCAGAGGCAGATGTGGCTGGACCAGGTCGTACGGACTTTAGGTGGCAGTGCGCCCTCGGCGTTCTCACTCTAAGCAAGGTGGGGGGGCCACAGGCTGGAAGGAAATGGTGCTAATTCACACAGGAGGTGATGGTCGTGGACAGGGTGCTGGTGCTGGGGAGAGTGCGCAGTGGAGTGCGGACATATTTTGAAGACAGAGTGGACAGGATTTGCTGATGCGTCAGTGTGGGTGTGAGAGAAGGAGAGAAGTCAGGACAACTCATTTCGTGCCAAACGCTGTCCTGAGTGTCCTACAACATGAAAAGTGGTGTAGAGCAGTGTTGACGAGCCTGGGTTCAGAGCCACGTGGCCTGGGTTCAGATCCTGGCTTCACCACTGCTCGCTAGGGGACCTGGAGCATTTCACTTAACCTCTCTGCCTCAGTGTCCCTGCCTGCAACTCTGTGCTGACCATGCTACCTACCTCACCCGGGAGTGAATATGGTAAAATGCTTGGACTGGTGCCAGGCACCTGGCAAGCTCTATATAAATGTGAAGTGATACATATGTCACGTGTTTACGTACATGTAGATATAGCATGAGCTTGGGAAACTCAGTAAAATGCCTGCTGCTATTGTTTTTGTATAACAATGTGATACACTTTCAAAACAGGCGGGAATTCTTTTAGGTAGCTTTCACTCCTATTTCTGTTTCTTAGTTGGAGCTGCCTTTACATTGTCTTTCTCTGAACCCCCTGACCCTCCCCGCGGTGATGGCCTCACGGTCCTTTCATTGCAGTCTCCCCACCCCTCGGAAGGGAATTTTCTCTCCTGTCCCCCAATCTCAGCTGGGTCAGAAGTTGGAGAATCACAAGCCTTTAAGCCACCACTTTGGACTCCTCCCTCGAGCCTTCTTGGAAACCTCCGTGGGGTGTCATCCTTGCTCCCAGGTTGGAGGCCAGTCCCAACACATCCTCTGCCCTCATTTCGTCCCACTTCTTCCTTTGTTCCTGCACAGACTCAGAGCTTTCACGTCTTCTTGAACCCTGCCTTTCGTACCCTGCTTTCCCTCCAGGCTGGGGGCTCCCCGCCCCGGGAGTGTGGGGGAGGCTTTCCCAAACCACACACTGGCCATCCTGCCTCTCAGGCTTCACTCCTCCCCAGTAAGATGACCGCGACGGCCTCCCTGCCCCTTGCCCTTCCCCTCGAAATCCATCCTGGGGCCGGGTCAGCCCCGGGAGCCTGTCTCTCCATCCCCACTGGCAGCCTCTTTGACATGGCCGCCATGGGCACCTGCAGAAGCCTCAGACTGGCGCCCCAGAGCCGCCCACACCCGCACCCCCTTCGGGTGCATTCTTTGCGCTGTCCAGAGTGCTGTTTATAAACGCGGATGTGGCCAGGTCGTCCTCAGCTGTCCGTGGCACCTCAGATCCAGGCTCGTTGCCGTGACTTACAAGGTCAGCACAGACTAGCACCCATTTTCCTCTGCCACCTTCGGCCACCCTCCTCCTATGCTGTTACCCTCCACTCACACTAGCCTGTTCCAGTCTCCTGAGCTCAGCAGACTCCTTACTTCCTCGGGGCCTTTACGTGAGTCTGGAAGGTTCACTTCCTGAATCTTCGCCTGGCCTACACCTGAGCATCCTTCATGTCTCAGTTCTAATGTCATTGTCCCAAAGAGGACTCCTTGGGTATCCAGCTTCGGTTAAGTCCCCAGCCCCTCAGTATTCTCTAATAAGCTCCTGTTCTTTATCTGCCTTATCATGATCTTGAATCAGGGGTTTCTTGAGTGACTACTCCTTGTCCCCTGTCTTTCAGGAGCCCTGTGAGAGCAGAGCCCATGTGTGCTGGCATCACCTGTGTGCACCGCACACCTCGTGCCCGGCGCAGATCGGCACGCTACGATTTGCTGACTGAGACCACTGGATAAGTCAAAGAATAACTGAGCACTTCTTCTCTGCTCAAAAGCCATCGCTGGCTCCCACCTCATCACCCAGAGAAGCCCAGGTTGGTTTGGTCTTAACTCCCATCATTACCCCTCACAAGTCCACACGCCAGTAACATAAACTCCTTGCTATTCTTTCCACGGGTTTTGCACGTTTCTGCTGTAGGGGCTTTATCTTACCACCGTGTAAAATATTCCATGAGCCAACGAATGGATGACTGGCCCTAAATCACACCCAGTCATCAGGGTATCAAGGCCCTGAAGCCTTCCAGACACCCCCTGCTGGAATGAATTTTTCCTTCTTCCGGCCTCCCCAGCACTGTCTCTGTGGCCATTTAAGAAATTGGTCATGTTGTACCTCTCCTTTTGAGTTTCTTTCTGTGTGTCTGGTTTTCTACCACACCGTGAGCTTCCTGAGGGAAAGATCCGTGCTCTAATCGTCTCTGTACCTGCCACCTTCCTGCTTCAGCTGGGGCGGGGGCTCGGTGTAAGTGAAGACAGAAAGTTATTCTGGATTATTGACTCAAAGTGAGGAGGATTTTCCAAAGGCGAGTTTTTCTAAGGTAGATTTTTCTACAGGTAGTTCCGTATGGAGACACGTGGGGGCGCCCTCACCAAGCAAAACTGTGCTGCTCACGATGGATTTGTTTCTAAATTATTTTAAAGATGGTGGGGCTTCTTTTGAATTTTGTCTCACCGGTCATATTGATCAGCTGCGGATGACAGGAAGGAGAGGTAAAGGACAATTTAGTGGGCAAAGTAAGAGTTAGTAAATCAAATCCGAAGACCACATCTAGTCAGAGAGACAAGGCAGGACACATCTGCTTTCTTTGAGCGAAGGGGTCTATGATCACCAACTGTGGCTATAACATTGTATGTATGGTTGTCCTCCAAATGAGGGAGGGCTGGGGGTGGGGCTGTGTCCCCTCAAAGTTGATATGTTGAAGCCCTACCCCCAACGTGGGGTGGTATTTGGAGACTTTGGGAGATGGGTTTAAATTTCTTTTAATGTTTATTTTTTGAGAGAGAGAGAGAGAGAGAGAGAGAAAACGCGTGCCTGAGCAGGGGAGGGGCAGAGAGAGAAGGAGACACAGAGTCTGAAGCAGGCTCCAGGCTCTGAGCTGTCAGCACAGAGCATGACGTGTGGCTTGAACTCATGAACGGTGAGGTCATCACCTGAGCCGAAGTCGGATGCTTAACTGACCGAGGCACCCAGGCGCCCAGGAGATACTAGGTGTAGATGAGACACGGTGGAATTAGTGTCCTTACAAGAAGAGAGACCAGCCCGTGGTCTGCGCTGTGTGCAATGCCATGAGAAGGTGGCCATCTGCACGGTGAGGGGGGAGGGGCAGGAAACTCTCCCTGAGAACCTGGCCCTGCTGCCCCCCTGGGCTCCAATTCCAGCTTCCAGATCGTGAGAAATGTGTCTCTGTCGTTGAACCCACCCAGTCTGGGGGTGTTGTGTGGCAGCCCGAATGGATAATCACAGGCCATGTGCAGAAAGGGGCTGCCTTCCATGCTCTTTGCCTCTTCACAGAGAGGTTGGTATTTAGGTAAGAAAATGCCGAGCGTGCCTGGGTGGCTCAGTCGATAAGCATCGGACTATTGATTTCAGCTCAGGTCATTCTCTCATGGTTTGTGAGTTCGAGCCTTGAGTCAGGCTGACATTGCAGAGTCTGCTTGGGATTCTCTCTTTCTCATTCTCCCTCTGTCCCTCCTCTGCTCACACACACTCTTTCTGTCTTTCAAAATAAGTAAATAACCTTTTATTTTTTTTTTATTAACTTTGTTTTGGAGTAGCACAGCAGAAGCATGCTGGGCCCATAAACTTTGTTTTGTTTTTTTACCATTTTTAATTTATTTTTGAGACACAGAGCATGAATGGGGGGAGGGGCAGAGAAAGAGGGAGACACAGAATCCCAAGTAGGCTTCAGGCTCTGAGCTGTCAGCACGGATTCCGACGTGGGGCTCCAACTCACAAACCGTGAGATCCTGCCTGAGCCAAAGTCCGTGGCTTAACCGACTGAGCCACTCAGGCGCCCCAATAACCTTTAAAAAAAGAAAAGAAAAAGAAAATGCTGACACATTTGTTAGGAACAGACAACAGGCTTGTGGTCCCCTATCTGAGCCTCTGATTTTGTTCCCTCGCTGGATATGTGGTCCTTGAAGACTCACCTTCTATGTTATAAAGAAGAACCGTTGTTCTCTTCGTTCATAACAGTAGGTCAGTGGCCGTCGCTTTCGATAGTTTGCTTGGACCAGGCTTTTATTTCCATTTTTGGGTGTAATCTCTTCCATTCTTAACGTCAGGATGTGATACTGGAACTAGGTGGTGGGAGGTCTGTCCGCCGGGCTGAATGGACTCCCCAACCCGACTGTTGGTCAAACGTGCAAAGCATCAAGTATGTAGTTGACCCTTGAGTGATGTGAGTGTGAACTGTGTGGGTCCACTTGAGTGTGGGTTTTTGCAGCACAGCCCTGGGAATGTACTTTCTCTTCCTTATGATGTTCTCAATACCGTTTTCTCTCCTCCAGCTTACTTTACTGTGAGAATACAGTAGACAATCCTTACAGCATACGAAATACGTTCATCCACCATTTATGGTACTGGGGAGTCTTCCGGTCACCAGTGGGCTGTTAGAAGCGAAGTTTTGAAGGGAATCAAAAGTAGTAGATGGATTTTTGACTGCGCAATGGCCCGGTGCCCAGAACCCCCTTACTGTTGGCAGGTCAGCTGTAATTAATCCAGGAAGGTCAGTTCAGTAGCACCCCACTGCACCTGGGGCACTGTGTCATGCCTGGATTTACACGTGTCAAATCATTGTTGTCCTGATTTCTCATCACGATCCTCTATTTTTAAATGTTTATTCATTTTTGAAAGAGACAGAGAGTGAGCAGGGGAGGGGCAGAGGAAGAGGGAGACACAGAATCTCTAACAGGCTCCAGGCTCTGAGCTGTCAGCACAGAGCCCGATGCGGAGCTCAAACCCACGGACCGCAAGATCATGACCTGAGCCGAAGTTGAATGCCTAAATGACTGAGTCACCCAGGCGCCCCAAGACCCTTCCATTTTTAAACTTGCATGTTTATTTATTTGGATAAACTGAATTGACTAAGCTGGGAACATGGGCAGAATTCAGAGGCATGTAGTGAACAAACGTCCCAGGTGCCTGGCGGAGTCGGTCAAACATCTGACTCTTGATTTCGGCTCAGGTCGTGATCCCAGGGTTGTGGGATCGAGCCCCACATCAGGCTCTGCACTGAGCGCGGAGCCTGCTTAAGATTCTCTCCCTTCCTCTGCTCCTCCCCAGCTCGTGCTCTCTTTAAAAAAGAAAAAATCTAAGGTCCAGTTTAAAGGGTTTACACGGCAAAACAAACACCTCTCCCCTCCCGTCCCTCCTTCTTCCTCCCTCCCTCCGCCCACTCACATGCTTCCTGCTTCTGTGTGCAGATCTCCGTGTGGGAGTGTCTGCGTGGGATCGCACCTGTACATAAACTAAAGACAGGGCTGAGTTTCACATCTGGGTCAACATGATGTAGCCACGAAAACATGTGTCTCCTCCCTCACCTCCTACCTGGAAACCGCGGGGCTCTCTGGGAAGGCTTTGAACACTCACCATCCATGGAGTTCACGAGGAGGCACCAAACCAATTATGAGTGCATCCTGAGAAGTAGAGAAGTCCCAGTGGGTGTCTAGGTTACCCCTTTGTCCTAAGTGCCTATATTCTAGGGGCACCTGAGTGGTCAGGTGGTTAAGCATCTGATTTGGCTCAGGTCATGTTTATTTATTTGGATAAACCGAATTGACTAAGCTGGGAACATGGGCAGAATTCAGAGGCATGAACAAACGTCCCAGGTGCCTGGCGCAGTCGGTCAAACATCTGACTCTTGATTTCGGCTCAGGTTTGTGAGATTAAACCGCCCCCCCCACCCCCTTATTGGGTTCTGTGCTGATAGGGACAGCCTGCTTGGGATTCTCTCCCTGTCTCTCTCTCTCTCTCTCTCTCTCTGATCCACCCCACCTCATTCATGCTGTTTCTTTCTCTCAGAATAAATAAAATAAACTAAAAAAAAAGAATTTGAAAAACTAAAAAATATGTGTATTCTGTAACATAGAACATAAAGTTGGAGTAATACAGTCTGGTGTTTTACCACTTACTTTTTTCTTTAATAAATTATAAATACTTCTGTGGCACAATTTCCTTCTACAAATGACTTAAGTAACATCATGCTGTAACTTTATCCTGTAATTTTACCGTAATTTATTTAACCGATCTGTCTTGACCTATATTTAAATTGTTCCTAATTTTTAACATTGTAAGTAATACCACCATGAACACCTTTTTGCATATTCTCTCTGCACATCTCTGATATTTCTCTAGGATGAATTCCTAGAAGCCAACTTATTGGATCAAGGATATGATCATATCTGATGGTCTGTCCAGAGACATTGTTCTTCTCCCAGGTGTTTTTACAAAGAAAGGGTGTGACCTTGGGTTAGACTTAGAAATCACCTATCTCTGTGGTTCGGTGGACTCCACAGTGATTAAAATACCCACTTGTCTTACACTCACATGTGCATATGGCTTTGCAGAATGAGTAGTTTTGCAGGTATTTTAAAGACTTCCTCTGCATTGATAACAACTCAGAGAATTTGGCTTAGTGGGCAGATGATGGGCTGGACAGAGGGCAAACAGGTAAATCAAGAATCACTACAATTTTGCTACATTGTTTGACCATTCCGGACAGTTCACAGATTGATTATCAAAAACTCCAGAGAGAGACTCAAATGTTGTAACTTTGAGACTAGATTATCAGTGACTTAAGAAACGGTGTTTTGCAAAAATGCTTATTTCAGTAATTTGGCAATGTCTGTTATTTGTGCCCCTTTGTCATATAAGAGATATGGTCTTGCCCAAGGGACGGATACAAACAGCATCATCTCCCCTCCCCGCAAGTCATGGGAAAGGGTCTCTGTTTTTTTTTTCTTTTTTTGCATTGTCTTTTATATATGAAGATGCCGCTTTGGGCCTCCTTCGATCAGATACGCCCTCTTGATTGTTGTTGTTGCCGTCATTGCAAACATGTTGCTCACATCCTTCTTTTGCATTTGGTCTCTCTCCTCTCTGCCACCTGCTATGACTCACCGCCATTGCCATTGCGCCATTATCAATGGCTTCCACCATTCTCAGCGTGACATAGAGGGACATGAACTGGGTCTGGAATCAAGACATCCAGGTTCTTGGAGCGCCTGGGTGGCTCAGTCGGTTAAGCGTCTGACTTTGGCTCAGGTCATGATCTCACCATTCGTGAGTTCGCATCCCACCTCAGGCTCTGTGCTGACAGCTCAGAGCCTGCAGCCTGTTTCAGATTCTGTGTCTCCTTCTCTTTCTGCCCCTCCGCTGCTCACACTCTCTCCCTCCCTCAAAATAAATATTTTTAAAAAATTAAAAAAATAAAGATATCCAAGTTCTAGGAACCTAACCTCTGTAGACTTATCTACTCATCTATCAAACAGGAGAGGTAAGTTAATTGAGATTGTTCAAGAATAGTCAGAGCTGGACAGTTGTTAAAGCAGGAAGAACACATTTCTTTCTTTTTCTTTTTTTAATCTTTTTATTTATTTTTGAGAGAGAGAGACAGCGTGAGCAGGGGAGGGTCAGAGAGAGAGGGAGACACAGAATCTGAAGCAGGCTCCAGGCTCTCAGCGGTCAGCACAGAGCCCGATGCAGAGCTCGAACCCACAAACCGTGAGATCATGACCTGAGCCGAAGTCGGATGCTTAACCGACTGAGCCCCCCAGGAGCCCCGGAAGAAACATTTCACTCGGGACAACTACAAAGGGGTAGAGAGACCTCAGTACAGGGCCAGGCTCAATTCTGAGTACAGCGTGCACAAGTGGGGGTGTATAGCCAAGGAGCAGGGTGTGGGGGGTGGAAAATGACTAAGAAGAGACATCAGTGGTGAACGGACCTAACTGGACTCTTGCTGCAGGCAGGCCAGCGTGATCAACCATCACCGGGGGCGTGCCGGAGGACGCAGCACCTCAGCTGATACTGAGGGGGGCTGGATGTGAAGGATGGGGTTCTAGCTGAGCCGAATTAGCAGGCTTCTTGTAAAACTGGACAATGCAGAGACAAACACAAGTTTCCAAAAGTTGAAGCCAGGTGCAAAAGGGGTTGAGGAGAGAATATTTGTTTTCACACTGTGTCGTGAGGAGCTCCGGGGGCTCAAGGAGGGGACTTCAGGCTGCGGAGGGGTTTCAGGGGGTGGTGTTCAGAGGACCGTGGGGCCAGGGATGGCCCCAACCTCGCTGCTAGCCTAACAGTTGTGCTCTTACTCCTGGCATATTGGGTTCTATCCCAAATTTGTTGGTTTGTTTTAAGCCAGTAGAGCCCTTTTGTTCTGGGGCGCCTGGGGGGCTCAGTCAGTCAAGCATCTAACTTGGGTTCAGGTCATGATCTCACAGTTCGTGAGTTCAAGCCTGATGTTGGGCTCACTGCCGTCGGTGCAGAGCCTGCTTTGGGTCCTCCATCCCCCTCTCTCTGCCCCTTCCCCTCTTGCGCTCTCCCCAAAATAAATAAAAACTTAAAAATAAAAGAACCCTTCTTCCCACACCTGTGAAGACCATTAAACCAGAAAATGTGTGAAGACAGTTCCAGACACGCCATTTTAGGATTGTGAGCCAGCCGACAGCAACCTAAGGCTTAATTTTCTTCCTAACCCGCGTCCCAGGGAATTTTGCATGAGGGAGAGAGGCTTTTTATGAATTACAGAACTTACTATGCTCGGTCTGCCTTTTTTTCATGAGAGGCTTCCCCTTCAAGGACAGACCCTTCCTTCCAGCCCATTTTCATAGCCAACACTGAACTTGACGTGCACTTGAGCACGTCTCTCGCACTTCCCAGGGATAAGTATTCATCCCCACTCCTGACTTCGCATTTTAGGGCATTCATCCTCCGCGGAAGGCCCTGATTATTCATCCATTTCCACAACACATGCTGTTGTATGATTGGCGCCCATTCTGCAGCGGACGAAACTGGAACACAGAAGGCATAAGCAACTGACCTCAAATAGCACGCACTGTGGAGCAGGGGGAGCGAATGAGGACGGAGCTTCCTAAAAACAGTTCCCTTCTTGCTAAATGCTCCCCTGCTGTGAGGAGACTCATTTCTCTTTTCTGTTCCCCTGATGGCACCCAGAGAGCTTCTCTCTTTTTCTCTTCTTCTGGGAAACCAGCCAGCACAGTTTGGCTGCTGTGCGAAATCCGTGCTGGATGGAAGCAGCCTCTGGGCTTGGGAAGGCGGAGCCACCATCAAAAGGTACACCTTGTCAGGCTCCTGGGAGGGCAATGACACCTTCCCCGGTGAGCCAGTCAGCGAGGGCTGCCCTTACTGACCCAGAGCACCTGACGGAGTCTAGTGCCTTTTGTCCGAAAGGGACCTCTCAGAATAACCCAGAGCCAACCAATCGGTGGAGTTTCAGATAACATTTAAACTCATCGTTATAGTTCATGACTGGGCTTTAGCCCAGGCTCACTTCATCTGCAAGGATGGAGATTTTCTTTTACAAGGAAAGGATTTGGCAGTCCCAAAAGTCTAACATTGCATGCTAGGAGGCCGAGCCCACAGAACAACAAACAGACCATAAGACAGAGCTCTCCAGCCCTCCGCATCCCGCGGCCTTCACAGACAACGGTAATACTGTATTTGCGTTGGCAATACCGCTGCCGCCAACCCAGGGTGACTGTCCACCTCCACCCCCGGCCACGTGAGGGGCCAGGAGATCAACGCTCTTGTCCCATCATTCTGGGTGCTGCCCAGCCTCAGGCTGCTCTGCGGAATTACCGAGAGCCGACATGGAGCCTGATGATGCCAGAGTGAATTTCCCAGAAAGAGACAAAAATTAAGTCTCGATGCCGGAGAAGAGAGTGTGACTCTGCTGTGGACACCGTGGCTTTCCCTGGTGGACTCTTGAGGGGATTGGAAGTATTTTTAAAAATTCAAGGGGCACGTGGGTGGCTCAGTCAGTTAAACGTCCAACTTCGGCTCAGGTCATGATCTCTCATTTCAGAGCCTGGAGCCCTCTCTCTCTGCCTCTCTCCTGATTGTGCTCTGTCTCTATCTCTGTCTCTCAAAAATAAATAAACTTTTAAAAAATGAAGAATTCAAGATAATACCACAGTGAGACACCACCGCGTACCCATTAGGATGGCTACCGTCCAGAGCTGGTGAGAAATGGACATCCTGGAAATCTTGTGCACTATTGGTGGGATCGGAAACATGGGACGGCGCATACAGAAAGCAATGAATTATACACCGACCTACTATATAACCCAGCAACTGCACTTCCGGGTGTGTGCCCCAAAGAATCGCAAGCAGGGACTAGAAGAGATGTTTGTGTGCCTGTGTTCACAGCAGCCTGATTTACTGTAGCCAAAAGGAGGTCCCTCAACAGATGAATGGGTGAACAAAGCATGGTCTTTCTATACAACAGAATATTACTGAGCCTTAAAAAGGAAGGAAATTCTGACACCTGCCAAAACATGGGTGAATTCTTTTTTTTTAAACTTTTTAAAAAATATTTTATTTATTTTTGATACAGAGAGAGACAGAGCATGAGAGGGGGAGGGTCAGAGAGAGAAGGAGACACAGAATCTGAAGCAGGCTCCAGGCTCTGAGCTAGCTGTCAGCACAGAGCCTCGAACCCACGAATGTGAGATCTGACCTGAGCCGAAGCCGGAGGCTTAACCGACTGAGCCACCCAGGCGCCCCAACATGGGTGAATTCTGAGGACCTTACGCTACGGGCAATAAGCCGGTCACAGAAAGACAAATAGCACATGATTCCACTTATGTGGGGAAACCAAGAAAAATGAAATCACACAATGTGGAGAGGAGAATGGCCAGGGCCCCTGGGGAGAGGGAGAATGGAGAACTGTTTCATGGGTGCGGAGCTTCATTTTTGCAAGATGAAAAGAGTTCTGGAGGTGGATGGCGGTGATGCTTTCACAACCATGTGACTGTTCCTCGTGCCACTGAGCTGTACGTTTAAAAGTGGTTAAGAGGCCCCTGGGGGGCTCAGACGGTTAAGTGTCTGACTTCAGCTCAGGTCATGATCTCGCAGTTTGTGAGTTCCAGCCCTGTGTCGGGCTCTGCGCTGACAGCTCAGAGCCTGGAGCCTGCTTCGGATTCTGTGTCTCCCTCTCTCACTGCCCCTTCTCCACTTGCTCTCTCTCTCTCTCTCAAAAATAAACAAACATTAAACAAAAGTGAAATTACAAAAAAAAATGGTTAAGATGGTATTTTTGATGTTATGTGTATTTCATGACAATTACAAAAACTTCAGCATGTAGGATAAAACAAAACTTAAGATAGGTTTGGAAGGTTCTCAGGCAAGAAAGGACTTGTGCCTTGATTTTCTAGAAAAGCTCAAGGAGGCAGCAAGCCTTGTGGAGAGAAGTCACCTCCTCTGCTAGAGCATGTGACATCTCTGCAAAGCCGCAGGAGAGCAGGTGGCCCCGCCCCATCCCTCCCCTCCCGATCTCTCTTGGCCAATGGAACCTCCCCTCTGGAGGGACACCAGGGAAGGAAAGCCCCGTCCGACTGACTCAGAATGACTGGGAAGTCCATGAATGGATGTGGGTTGCCTGCAAGTGACTAGATTAATTTCTGCTACGGAGACAGAAAGGATGTTATAGAAAAATGTAGCCAGGCCGCGCCTGCATGTTGGAGGTGGTGGCCATACGACTCCCACTCCAGAAAATAGGGGAACATGTTGCGGGAACAAACCAGTGCGGCTGCTGGGTCGCCCCCGAGGGCCAGCCATCTGGCTGCATCCGTATGGTGCTGTCACTTCCTTCTCTTCACGGGGTCTTTCCCAGACCAACTTCCTCGGTGGAGGTGACCGGCTGCACGGGGGCCCCGTGCACATTAGAATCTGCATCGCAGGGGCACCTGGGTGGCTCAGTCAGTTAAGCCTCCGACTTCGGCTCAGGTCAGATCTCACGTTCGTGGGTTTGAGCCCTGCATCGGGCTCTGTGCTGACAGCTAGCTCAGAGCCTGGAGCCTGCTTCCGGTTCTGTGTCTCCTTCTCTCTCTCTGCCCCTCCCCCTCTCATGCTCTGTCTCTCTCTGTATCAAAATAAATAAAACATTTAAAAAAAAAGTCTGCATCGCTCCTATGCTTCCCGTTTTTACGGGATTCAGGAGCTGCAGACATCTCTGTGATTGGTCCTGGTAGGAGGTTTTAGATTTTGTGAACTTTGTCAGGGCATAACGAGAGTGTGTGTGTGTGTGTGTGTGTGTGTGTGTGTGTGTGTGTACTGCCGTTCATTCATACTCCTTCTGAAGCAGACTGCTCTTTTCTTATATGCCCCAAACATCAGCCCTGGGTGAGGTCTCCTATATATGCTCGTATCTACCCTGCCATATGGCTGCGTTTTCTTCTTGCTTTCCTAGGGTCTCCTCCTGAGCATTTCCGGGACTTTCCGAGGGGGCCAGTGTGTCCCAGCAACTCAGGCTGGCTGTTGCTCACCCTGCCCCTGGGCCTTTGCCAGCACCCAGAGGGGGAATCTTAGCCACCATCCCTCGTGGCTCCCTCCCCTTTCCGTGAGGCTACCTCCCCTAGTTTTGGCACCTTGCGCCCAAGGCGGGCACAGACTCTTCCCTGGCCCCCTTCCCCAGTGTGACAGCTCAGGTCAGGTTGTCGATTTGTCCAGACTCTATTTTTAGGAGGGTAGGACAGAGAGAATAACACCAGGGTGGTGACGGGCACAGGGTAGGCGTGGAAGAGGTATCCGCTGAAGAAATGAACGTGGCCCACAGCGCGCAGGCCTGCCCTGTGTTGACTCCTTGCCTGTGAGGCTCCATGAGGTGGGAGCCGACTTACACTTGAACCAGTCCCCGCCTTGCAGGCTGAGCCCAGCTTCAGCCTCGAGGGACCAGCAGCCTCCAGCCCTCTCCTTGCTCCTTGTTTCCTCACTCCCGGATGGGCCTGTTCCAGGGGGACAGAGGATGGGAATGCCCGCCCCTCCCGCGTGGGGGCGTGGTCTTTCCAGAGACCTCCTCCAGGACTCAGTGGGCCACACCGGCCCCTTCCAAACCCTTCAGTCTCGGACAGCCTGGTGGCTTCCGCAGCCCCTCCTCAGATCCGAGGTGGGCACCTGTAAGAAGAAACCACTCCCAGAACATGACAACGACAGAACACCCCACGTTCAAACCAGAAGAATGGACGACGGTTCCTGAAAAGCATCCTCTACACCCAGGCAGAGAAAAGGAGCATTGCTCTGACAGGAGTGCCTGGTCTGCAGGTCTGGGAGCTCTTCCCTGAAGTGTATACATAGTTCTTAACAAATCACTTTCTTGAGGTATGGTGCACACACAAAATGTCAGACATAGAAATGGAAACATTTTTTAAAATGTATATTTTGAGAGAGAGAGGAGAGAAGGGGAGGGGCAGAGAGAGAATCCCAAGCAGGCTCCACGCCGTCAGCCTAGACCTCGATGCAGGGCTTGAACCCACGAACCTGAGATCATGACCTGAGCTGAAACCAAGAGTCAGACAGACTGAGGCACCCAGGTGCCCCCACATGTAAATATTTTTAATGCCTAGCACTTGCTGAGTTGGAGATAAGTATATTCCTGGGAAACTGTTGGCATGATCAATGCTGTAAATATGGCTGTATCTCCAGAAGTTCTCTACTACCCTCTTTTCCCCCCATTTTTTGTGGAAAAAAAAAAAACACTTAACATAGGATCTCTACCCTCATAGCAAAATTTTAAGTACCCAGCACATTGTCGTTCGCTATCAGTTCTCTGCCGGCTCGTGGGTCTCCAGGACTTGTCCATCCTGATGCGTTCTACCTCCGACCATTACATGCTCGTTCCCCTCCCCTCCGCCCTGGGCACCCACCATTCCATGTCTGCTTCTGGGTCGGAGTGTTTTGGATTCCTCCTGTGCGCGGCACCACGTGGCCCTCGCCCTTCCGTGCCTGGCTTATTTCATTTTGCAGAAGGAAATCCCGCCGTCCGCAGCACGGCGGTGGCCCTGTCCGCACATTTTCTCGCACCGGCCCGAGTCAGCTTCTCAGTGGACGACATCCCGTTCTGGTGACTGTGCGGCCTCGCAGAGAGCAAGGAGTCACATATGAGCCCTGCTCACCCCAGGGGCCTAGGGTGGCTTTCCCTAAGCAGGAAAGTCTGCCTGGAGGGCGAATTCCAGTGTCTTGTATAGTTGGTCCCCCCTCACCTCCCCCCACCAATCCTCCCCGCCCTCCCTCCCCAGGCGCTCTCCTGGCTCTTGCGGGAAGGGTCACTGGCTGGCTGCTGAGGGAAGCCCAGCCCCGTCCTGGATCCTGCTGTTTGTTCTGGGCTGGTGGCCTCGCCCCTGCCGGGCCCCAGGTCGGCTCAGTTCAGCTCAGCTGCCCAGGCTGGTCTGGATCTGACCCTCCACCCCACCCCCCACCTGGCTTCTCCACCCTCATGGACATACCAACTGTGTCCCCTGCGGGGATCCCTGCCTTGGCTTTGGTCTCAGCCGTTCCTTTCCTGGCTCGGGTGCCAGCCTCGAAGCAGGACGACATCCATTAGCATTGCCTCCCTCTCCACTCGTCGTTTATTGGTTCCAAACACCCCCTTTCTACACCAGTTGGAGAAAAAAAGTGACACTTCGTGTATTTTCCCTTCTCTATCCGTTCTTTCCTGCCTCCTCTCCCTCTGGGAGACTGGACACGCCGCGGCAGGCAGGGGACTCTGTTCATCCTTGTGTCCAAGAGAAGAGAGGGCGTTTCCGTTGTGAGGTTGGCTGGGTCAAGGTCTTGGACAGTCTTTTCCTTTTGGCTCCTATGCTGTCTGGCAGGAGGTCAGCGCTGCTCTGCCTGGAGTTGGGGGGGCCCTGGGGGGAGGCCTGACAC
>NC_043709.1:127248359-127282640 GCF_006229205.1 Suricata suricatta
AGGTTCTGCTGCTTCTTCCCCCCTCCTTAAGGTCCTTTTCTCTCCCACTGTGGGGTGGAGCGATTATAAAGATCATCCGCTCAGTGAGTATTTACTGAGCACCTACTATGTACTAGGCAGTGTTCTCTGACTAGGGACGTGACTAGGATATCCTTTCACATATCTAGTGCTTTACTGTTTACAAAGAGCTTTTGGTTCACTCACCTCATCTTCCTGTTTTCTTTGTGCATTTTTTTCTATGGTGCTGAAAGACACTTAGTGTAAAATGTACCGTCTGAGTTATTTTTAAGTGTACAATTCAGGGGCGTTCGGTATCCTCATACTGTTGTGAAATGGATCTCCAGAACTTCTTCATCTTGCAAAACTGAAACTCATTCCCATTAAATGGTGAGTCTCCTTACCTCCTCCCGGAGCCCCAGGCGACCCCAGCCTGCTTCTGTCCCCGTGAATCTGACTCCCCTAGGAACCCCGTGTCCGTGGAATCATGCACGATCTGTCCTTTGATTTCACTTAGTACCACGTCGTCCAGCCTCATCCACAGTGTAGCGTGTGACCCTAATCTTTTGTCAACCTCAGGTTGGGGCTCTGTGTTTGGCAGGTGAGAAAACTGAAGCTCAGAAGGATTAAGCAATTGCTCAGGGCCACGCAGCTAGTGGGTTGAATCGTGTCCCCAAAAAGATATGATTAAGTTCTAACTCCTGGTACCTGTGAATGTGACCTTTCACGGAAATAGGGTTCTTGGAGATGTCATCTAGCTCTGGGCCTCGAGACGAGATCTTTCTATCTTTCGGGTGAGCCCTACACCCACCCACTGATGTCCCTGGAAGAGAAAGGACAGGGAGATTTGAGATACTGAGGAGCATGGGGAGGAAGGCCATGTGACCGGAGAAGCAAGCTGCCAAAGCCACACGCACCTTGAGCCTCCTGTCACTGTCACAGGCAAAGGAAGACCCCTCCCCTGGAGCCTTTGGAGGGACGTGGCCCAGCTCAGACCTTGATTTCAGACCTCTGGGCTTCACAGCTGTGAGCAGTAAATTTGAGCCCCTCACCCCCGGGGTCCGGGGATCTGTTCTGTCAGCCTTAGCAGAGAAACACAGCTCGGGAGCACCAAGAGCAGGACCCGGATGCTGTGCCGTCTAGCCCCGTGTTCTTCCCACAACAGTGGGTCAGGACAGAGGTCCCCAGCGAGGGCAGGAGGCTCTCTGTGTGGCGGAGTTGGTACAGGAGAGAAAAGAGCTATTTTGTGGAATGCCCTGCCTAGTCTCTTGCTCCCTTCCACACCGACTGAGCCCCCCCCCCACTTCCCAAACTCGCAAAGGCCCCAGAATTCAAGCCGCCCTGTAGATGGGCTGAAATAACCCTGCACCGCCTGCCCTCTGTCCGCCCTGCCAGATCGGTCCCTGCCTTCTCCACCCCGCTGTCTGCATAGATGCTGGCCCGTAGGGACGGATTGATGTGCTCTCTTGTCCCTGGCATCCAGGTGAGGGCAAGGGGGGCGGTGAGGTCAGGGGGCTCTGCTGGGTCACTGCGGCGAGGATGGTCCCTCAGTGGTCACGGCCCCTCTGATTATCTCCTGGAGTGGGGGCCGCAGCCTCTCCTCTCCCTTCTGGTCACCACAGTGGCTCTTCTCCGGGCCCTCAGCCAGACCTTTGCGGCTAGTCCTTTCGTGAACAAACCCACCTTGCATCACCTTCTGGGCCTCACGACAGCTCTCGGAACCGTGAGTCACACAAACCACGAGCACATGAGCTTCATGGGGGCACCTATTTTTGTGCTGTATCCCAAGCGCCTGGGGAGTTTCTGGTAAATATCAGGGCAGGAAATGTTTGTTGCATGTTGTATGGGACTCTCACGTGGGCTGCAGGCTTATCTGCATTATTAATTCCTAGCATTTAATTCCCCCCCTTTATATATTTTTTAATGTTTATTTTTTGAGAGAGAGACAGAGAGACAGAGTGTGAGCGGGGGAGGGACAGAGAGAGAGGGAGACACAGAATTCAAAGCAGGTTCCAGGCTCCGAGCTTTCAGCACAGAACCCAACCCAGGATTCAAACCCATGAACTCTGAGATTGTGACCTGAGCCGATGTCAGATGCTTAACTGATTGAACCACCCATGCACCTCTATTCCCCCCTTTATATAAAGAATATTGTCAGGAACCTCAGATATAAGATATTATGAAAAAGTAAAATATATATAAATATTATTATTAATAAACCTTAAGGTTATTTTTTAGACCCCCTCTCCATCCCATTTGGTTAGGATAGCAGGACCCACAAAAAACATTGACCTTCTCCCTACATTGAAACAATCGAAGCCTGAACCTCTGTCTCTCTGACTTCCACATTTCCTTTTCCTGTGAGCTTTTCCCTGCAGATGGAGTGGCTGACGTAACCACGCTCGCCGCTGCTCGGTCCTGTCCTCACATTGTCCCTCCTGTCTCCGTCCAGTGGCAAAGCTTCTCTTTCTAAAGGTCACTGACGACATCTTTAAGGAGCCAAAGGTCTTTCTCCACTTTCCTCCTCCTGCACTTGGGCTACTCTTGACCGACTTGTCAGTCTGGCTTGGATGGCTCTCCTCTCTGAGCTTCCTCTTGTATCTCTTGTGGACCTTTGGTTTCCTTTATCACCTGCTCCTTCTCCAGCCGCTGCTGCCGTACATGAAGTCATTGTCTCCTGGACCAAGATGTAAACCACCAAGGGCCAAGAGCAGTGGGTACTGCCCTGCACGCCCATGACCCTCCGGCCAGCTCTGATCTCACAGGAGATGCCCAGGAGATGGTCATTAGTTCTGGTCTTCTCCCTCCCCCTGGTCTCTGCCCTTGTTCTTCCTGGTTTCACCTTGTTGTGGGCTGGCCCTACCACTGAGCTCTGCTCCCTCTGTTTCATTCCAGACCCAGTTCCCAGGTGAGAGGGGCTGGTACCTCTAATATTGTCCCTTAATGGGCACTTGGATTCCTCATGCAATAGTTATCACTTGGTGTATTAGTCACGGTTCTCCAGAGAAACAGAACCAATAGGATCGATCGATCTATCTATCTATCTATCTATCTATCTATCTATCTATCTATCTTCTATCTATCCACTCATCCATCCATCCATCTGTAAGAGACTTATAATGAAGAATTGGCTCACACAGTTATGGAGGCTGAGAAAGTCCAATGTTCTGCTCTCTGCAAGGTAGAGGCCCCAGGGAAGCCAGTGGTGTAATTCCCATTCAAGTCTGAAGATTCAGAGAACCAGAAATGCCAATCTCCAAGAGCAGAAGACCAATTCCAAGCTCAGACAATCAGGCTGAGTGTGAATTTGCCTTTCTTTCACCTTCTTGTTCTGTTAAGACTCTCAACGGATTGGGTGAGGTCTATCCACATTGTGAGGACACATCTTCTTTACTCAGGCTACCAATCCAAATGCCGACCTCACAGACATACCTAGAAGTAATGTTTAATCAGCTGTCTGGGTATCCCTGGGCCCCGTCAAGTTGATGTATAAGATTAACCATCACACTTAGAATATCTGCCTTTCTCCTCCATGTTGACTGACAGGCTCTGCACTGGCCTAGAACTCACAGTGGATGCTAATTTCACTTGCTTCTGAAAGAATTTCACCTTCGCTGGAAGAGCTACAGCTCAGTAGGCACTTAAGACCTCCTTTTCACTACTGGAGGAACCAAACGATGGCACTTCGACTTTTAAAAGTCCTAGATTCGGAAGACCCATATGACCTGAGAATGAAATTCAGGCATGGTGGCCATCCACTTATTTTCTCTGCAGGCAGTGGCGACGGTGGTTCAAGCTTGCTTTCATCTCTAATAAAGGAGTCATGTTCTGTTCTCTCTGGGACAGGGAGAATTAGAACCTTGTTATTTGGGGCAGTCTGTGCATAACACAGTATATTATTTCCCCAAGTGTGTCCCCGTTGTATGGGTAAGTCTAGTTCCTCAGAGACATTTCCATGGTCCAACAGGGCTGGGGAATGCTGAGTGAAAGCAAGGTTACATCGGTTGCTTTATTGCAGAATTTCTCAGAGTCCTTGACCTGCTAATTCAGCCATCACATCAGCACCCATCTGTACAGTCCCACTGTGTGTCTGGGATTGTGTGAGGTGCGGGGAAGGCAGGGATGAGGAAGACGCGTCCTTGTGAAGTTTATATGGTAGGAGCCAACGGGCATGAAATAACCAACTACCCGCTAAAGGTGCAATTATACTAATAAGCACAGCAAAGGGGAAAAGCAGACCAGGTGAGGGAGCATGTATCATTAGGACCTAACTGAGTCTGGGGAATCAGGAAAGGCTCATCTGGGAAAATGGTGTTCAAGTTAAAATCTGAAGAAGAAAAAGATATGTACCAGGTGGAAGGGGTGTGGGCGTGGAGCATTAAGGGAAGACAGTTTGTGGAAAGGCCCTGAATGGGAAAGGGCTGGGCGTCTCTACAGGGTTTTGAAAACACAGGTTTGTTTTCAGGGAGCTCTCCTTCATACCCCTTCCCGCCCTCCCGGGTGTTGTGGGACTAGAAATTGGCTTTGCTGGTATAGATAGACCCCTGACCAGGATCCGGGAGACTCAGGTTGTGGTTAATAGCGATTAATTGTCCCAGAGACAATGTCCCTAATTTCTTTGAGCCTCGTATTTCTAATCAATAAAGTTAGGGGCAGGGGCACCTGGATGGCTCAGTCAGTTAAGCGTCAGACTTCAGCTCAGGTCATGTTCTCATGGTTTGTACATTCAAGCCCCACATCAGGCTCTGTGCTTTGGATTCTGTCTCTCAAAAACAAATAAACATTAAAAAAAGAAAAAGAAAGTTAGGAGCAAAAAACATAGTTCCTAAGATCCCATGTGCTGTCTTCTTTCAAAGGCGGGATTTCCAGGAGAACGTGAGGACTAAACTCAGTTGGGGACAAGGGGCTCTGAAGGATACCAGGGAGGCCAGATGGCGGCCGGGACCCTGGAGAACCCAGTGGATGCTCACTCCCACCCAGGAGACTTCCAGAGGAGCATTTTTATTTGATCAAGTAACACACTTGCCCAGGATGCCAACAGAGTCTTATTTTTAACCTCCTGAAGGTGGAGAGAAGACCCCCTGTAGCATCTGCCTGGAAGTTAAGAACAAATAACAAACGAAAACCATTCTCTTTCAGGACCCCTATTTCTCACTTTTTCAACTCCTAACCTCACTCTTTCCTACTCACTTTTTTTTTGGCTCCTTGGTCCAGATCCTTCCGTTCCACGTCTCCCTCCCTGCCCCCAGAAAACAGACACTGGCTTCCCTACGGCTCTCAGGTTACTGCACTTGAACTTGTGTGAGAAGCTCCTCTCTGCTTGGAGGAAATGGAGTGCTAAGCTTGTCTTTAGGTGTGGCTCAGAATATTCTAGGTGCCTCCACCCCCACCCCACGGTAGATGTACGGTACTGCTGTCATGGTTCTTCTTTCTGTGGAGCCCTTGTACTTTGGTTTTGCTAGGACTGCCCTAACAAAGTTCCACAAACCCAGCGGCCCAAACAAGAGACACGATTATCTCCCGATTCTGGAGGTGGCGAGTCCGTGATCAAGGTTGGGGAGGGTGGGCTCCCCCCCGAGGCTGTAGAGGCTGTGAGGGGAGAGTCTGCTTGCGTCTCTCCCCTTGGTGTGGAGATGGCTGCCTTCTCCCTGCGTCTTCATGGGCTCTTCCCTCTGGGCACATCTTTGTGTCCAAATCTCCCCTTCTTATAAGGACACAAGTCATACTGGAATAGAGACCACTCTAATGACCTCATTTTAATCTGGTTATCTCTTGAAAGATCCCATCTCCAAATTAGGTCCCATTCTGAGGTCCTGGGATTTAGGACCCCAACATATGAATTTTAGGGAGATGCAACTTAACCTATAAAAGCTAATAAGTCTTAAACTTCAGTGTACCTACAGCTTACCTATGGGCTTGTTAAGAATGGAGATACTGAGGGCACCTGGGTGGCTCAGTTGGTTGTGTCTGAGTCTTGGTTTTGGCTCAGGTCATGATCTTGCGCTCTGTGAGTTCAAGCCCCGGGTCGCACTCTGTGCTGACAGCTCAGAGCCTGGAGCCTGCTTCAGATTCTATGTCTCCCTCTCTCTCTGCCCATCCCCCACTCATGCTGTGTCTTCCTCTCTCAAAAATAAACATTAAAAATTTTTTTTAATAAAAAAATAAAAAGAGACAATCATAAGGAAGAAAAATACATGTATAATAATGTGCTACTAAAAAAATCTAGGGCACCTGGGTGGCTCAATCAATTGAGCATCTGACTCTTGGTTTCGGCTCAGGTCATGATCTCATGGTTCGTGGGTTCAGGCCTCGCATAGGGGTGTATGCTGACAGAGCCTGCTTAGAATTCTCTCTCTCTCCCTCTCTCTCAGCTCCTTCCCCACTCAAGCTTGTGCCAGCTCTCACTCAAAATAAATAAACTTAAAAAAATCCACATATACGTGGACCTGTACAGTTCAACACCTTGTTGTTCAAGGACCAATTGTATATCGTCTTGGTTCCCTGTTTCTTTGGGAAACCTAGAGTAGTACAATTACCTACTTTATGGTATAATAACAAACACAGAGTTGGTCTTCCTCATCATTTCTGGCACAGAGCTTCTGAAAGCCTGGCGATTTCCCAAGAGTTGAGAGTGACAAAGGTGTCTTTTGTTATGTTAATGAAACCTTCTGGCCCACAGCTAGGCTTGGGGGCTGTTGTCATGGGAACTAACCGTGTGACTAGGGAGTAGGAACTTCTAATCCTTCCCCCCATCTCCCAAGGAGAGGAGAGGGGCTGGAAGTTGACTCAGTTGCCAGTCATGCCCAGGTAATAAAGGTTCCATTAAAAACCCCAGAAGACAGGGTTGGTGAACAGGCAAAGATTCGGGGAGAGAGGCACACTCAGAGAGCATGGAAGCCACACCCCCTCCCTGTCCTTGCCCTGCCCATCTCTTCCATCTGACCTTTCCAGAGTCCTACCCCTTTATAACGTGGTGACCTAGTGGGTGAAATGTTTCCCTGAGTTCTGTGACCTGCTCTGCAAATGAAGGGAATCCAAGGAGGGTGTCTTTGGAACCTCGGATTTATAGCTGGCTGGTCAGAAGCATAGGTGACAAGGACTTGTGATGACATCTGAAGTCTTTGCATGAGTGTGGGGAGCAGTCTTGTAGGAAGGAGCCCTCAGCCTATGGATCTGGTGCTATGTCTGGGTAGATGGTGTCAGAACTGAGCTGAATTGCAGGGCGTCCATATGGGTGTCTGAGAATCGCTTGGTGATGTGAGTAAACTCCTCCCCTCCACACACACATTGGAATTGGTGATCCGAACCTTTACTTGTGATGGGGAGCGGGGAGAATTGGGAAACTGAGAGCTTTCTAGAAGCTCTGTGGTCTAGAAGGAGAGAGTAGGGTTCTCTAAGGAACCGAAGAATTTCAAATTGAGATTGGAAATGTAAACCAGGAATGCTGGGCAGGATGTCGGTTACCAATAGCTCGCAGGAAAAGTGGAGGGAGGGGTAAGGGTGGACAAGGAGTAGTTGAAACTGGAAGCTGTAAGAGGTGAGGGCCTCATTCCTCCAGAACCAAGAGGAATGAAAAGAAAAGGGCCATCTCAGCTTGGGGGCTACAAGCTTTTGGAAGTGAGAAGAAAGGGCAGTTACTGGAGAAATGAAAGTGGAATAAAAATGGTGGCAGGGGCCCCTGGCCGGGCTTGTTCCTGGGCTGGGCAGCGTACATACAAGTCACAGGGGCTGGATGGGAGTAGCCCAGTCCACTCAGAACGCCAGGTAGCCCTTGGCCTTGTCTATGGCGTTCAACCTGCTTGCAGTCTCCTGAGGCGTGGGTACCCTTTGCCTGCAAGGCCCCAAAGCTGGCCACAGCTGGTGCCGGGGGTGGGGGAAGTTAGCCCAGGACTCTGTGCACTTTGGAGCACGAGCCTACGCCTGAAGTTGACATGAAAGGAGCCAGAGCCCCAATGCAGGGCTCCAATTGTAGGAAGAGGACTCTTGTTTTTCGTCTCCTGTTGGCCAACAGCAGCAGAAAACTATTCCTAAGGAGTAGCACCTGACCTTTCCATGTCCTGCAGACTAACCCACTCAGCTGGGGCCTTGAAAGCTGGTGGACCTGTCCACGCATCACGCTGTCATATCTGAAGAAACGGGATTCGATGTCACCAACTCGTTCCCTGTCTTGGTCAGCTCGGGCAGCCGTAACAAAATGCCACAGGCTGTGGATCCGAAACAAGCCACGTTCGTTGTGCACAGCAGTGGGGCCTGGACGTCCGAGGTCACGATGTCAGCATGTCTGGTTCCTCTTGAGCTCACAGACGCCGACTTCTCCATCTCCAACCTTTCTCTCTGTGCGTGTGCATCTGTGTCTCTTTGTTCAAGTTTCCTCTCGTAAGGACCCCAGTGTCCCTCACTTGGCTCTGTGTGCCCTCTGGGACAGGGCTTCCACTTGTCTGCACACAAAGAGTTCTGGGATGTCAGAGATTACAAAACAAACTCCAGCCGAGCGTATTTAAAGATCTAATCGGCTCTCTTACGTGATTCCTGAACCAGGAAGCGCCCACCTAGCAAGTGGAGGGGGCTCAGAGCAGTTGTACAAAGACGGAATGGGGGGGAGCGCAAGAAAGTTATCAGCAAAAGAAAAGGAAGGATTGTTCCAGACTTGGTTGCTTTCCCTTGGTGGGAAGAGCTGGGGGTCTTATCCTGCAGATCAACTCCTCTTCCTCTGGGGGAGGGGAAGGCTCACCTGGCAGATTACCTCACCGATGCTGACCCGAAAATTCCTGACTGACTGGTTGAGATGACATCTCTGGGGGAGGTTGAAATTGCAACTAGACTAGGTATCAAGCCTGTTTTGGGGACTCGACCTAAGCGGCGCCATTTTGGGCCTGTGGTTTTCTTTTTAATGTGGATTGAACCATATGATTCATCCCGCTTCTGGCCACTGGGAGCATTTATCCTGCTCAGCTTTGACTCCTGTCATCTGCTGCCTGGTGCCCAGGGGCCAGGGTCTAGGGTGAGGTAGTGAGCAGATAGCAAGCTCCGGGAACTCCATGGTCTGAGTTAGTACCTCTCTTCCGAGTGCTTCCTAACAAAATGGCCCTGGCAAATTTCCCTCTCTGAGCTTCTTCTCCCATGGGCAAATTAGGATGATAACACCTACTTTGTAGAGTTGTTTTAAGAAATAAATTAATAGAAGAACAAAACTCCTTCCCCACAATTCCCCTTATGGACAGAGGCCTGGATGGGAGATGGTCACTGACCCACAAGTAATTGTGACCCTTACAAACAAGTATGCTTTTAAGGTGTAAGCAGAATATCCCAACCTTGGCACAATTAATCCAGTAACCGTGAGGCCTGTTCTTTATTTTTAGCAGGCTACCGGGGCCTGACTGGAATGGAGAAGGGAGGAGGGGAAGTTTTGGCTCTGGAAGATGACACTGGAAGTCTCACTCCATTGTGAAAGAGGTAATGTTGCAAATTGTGAAGATAACAGAGGAATGTCACTTTAATGGTGTTGCTCCAATCAGATGGGGGGCCCTCAAATGTGGGGCAACCCAATCCGGTGGAGGGGGACAGGTGGTACAGGGGGAGAAAGAATTCACCTGAGGCAGAACAAAAGAGATAGTTTATTGAACACACCGCAGGGGAAGAGTGGGCCGGCCAGCAGGGGAGAGGCTGTCTGCAACAAAATGGTGGGTGGGGGCTGTATTCATAGAGGAAAACTCAGGAGGTATGGGGACATGTGGAGCTTTCCCTTTTTTGGTAACTGGGCCTGGTTGCAAGTAGCCCATTGGTTAGTTGGGGCCTATGGCTATTTTGAGGTGAGTCACCCGATGGGTCTGTCTGTATTCAGCCGGGGTGGGGGGGGGTGGGGGGGTTGCTTTGGGCCCTTTTGCCTTGATCACGTGTTCATTGCTCAAGCCTCTTGTCTGAAAGCAGCCCCTACAACTGTCCCTCACTGTGTGTTTTTAAGGTACTCTTTCTGAGAATCAACACTTGTCCGTTAGTGACGTGTTTGTGGGCAACACTGGTTTTCAGCCGCAGCTGCACACGGGAATCACCTGAGAGGCTCAAAGAGCAAATACTGGTGCGCAGATCTCCCCCCCGGATATTCTGTTTGTGATTGTTACTGTTCTAGAGGGAGACCTAGGAACCCCTCCCCCTGTAGCCGGGTTTGGTACCGTGCAGGTAGGGTTGGGAGCCACTCACCCTAGGGCTACACCAACAGTGGAGCATTTCACTTACCGCTTTGTCTCTGTCTTTGCCTGAAGAGTGGATGAGTGTGAAATGCTCAGCCTGGCACAGGACAAGCTCTATATAAATGTTTGCTATTTTTACGTTCAGTGATACATACGCAATGTGTGTAGGTATACATATGTGCGATGTGAGCTCGGGAGACTCAGTAAATGGTTAGCAGCTGTTATTTTTACATGATATAATGTAATACCATTTCAGAATAGGTAGAAGTTATTTTAGGTAACTTCCACTTGCATTGCCGTGTTTCTTTCTTGGTCAGAGCTGCCTTAATTGTGTTTCTCTTCTCAAAGCCCTGAGCTTCCCTGGCTTGGGTGGGGGTGGGGTGGGGTGGATATTCTGCCGCCACCCTTCATCCAGCTCCAGGAACGCATCCTTGTTTTTCTTTCTTTCTTTTTTTTTTTAATGTTTTTATTTATTTTTGAGAGAGAGAGGCAGAGTGTGAGCAGGGGAGGGGCAGAGAGAGAGGGAGGCACAGAATCCAAAGCAGGCTCCAGGCTCTGAGCTGTCAGCACAGAGCCTGATGCAGGGCTTGAACCCACGAACTGTGAGATCATGACCTGAACTGAAGTCGGATGCTCAACTGACTGAGCCCCCCAGGCGCCCTGTGTCCTTGTTTTTCTAAACGTTTTAGGGTAGTCCCACTGGGACCCCAGGCACATGGATGGATTCAGAGGTGGGCATGTGATTACAGATGGTCTACACCACAAGGAGGCTCAGGACTTCCGATCCAGTTGGGGGAAGGATATTTTCTTCCTACTCTGTGGGGCTGAGGCAGCTTATCCCGGAAGCTGCTGGTGGCCTTCTTGTAACCAAAGAGGAGAGGACCCTTGGATAAAACCAATCCCAGGAAAACAAACAGGGACACGAAATGGAAAGAGAGGTGGGGTTTTTGGTGGCTTGTGAGCTGCGGGATCAGTCCTCGCCAAAAGCCTAATCTGGCTTTGGGCTTTTCACTTACAGAGACCAGTAAGTTCCCCGTATTGTGGAAGCCACGTTGAGTTAGGTTGGCTCTTACTCGCCCGAGAAAGCATCCCAACAGATGCTTCTTTAACGCCATGGTGATTTTCCAGAATGGAGCAGTGGATGGGGCCACCAGAAGAGGTGTGATCTGCCTGGCTCTTACCGCTGCCTCACCCCTGCAAAGTCTTCTTTAAAAGTCGCCATATTGCACCAAGAGGTTTCAGCCCATGGATTCCTCCCCCTTGTGGTCCACGGTGGTGTGAGGGGTGACCCCGGCAGGGTCTTCCATAGACCTCCACTACACTAACTTATTGACAGCCATGGACACGAAAGGGCATCTTTGTAGATGTGTTACGCGGAGCGGGAGGAAAACCCCATTGGAGGAGTCGTGAGCAGGCAGGGAGCTCTGGACCAGATGGGGGACCACCCTTCTCCCTCCATCATCACATCCTCTTAAATACACCAGACAGGTGCCCCTTGGAGGGAAAGACTGGCCCTGATTTCCGCGTGAAGCACCGGGCGGTGCGTGGCACGTGGCAGCCCCGTGAGGAGTGGCACCGTCCGCGTCCCCTGCGGTGGCCCGGGCACTCGAGCAGGATTTAATTCTGCGTGTGTTCTCTCCTTCACCAAAGTCTGTGCCTAAAAGCTGCCTCACCATTACGGGCGGAATTGTGTCCCCTCAGGATTCGTGTGTTGGAGCCCTGACTCCCAATACCTCTGAGTGACTGCATTTAGAGATAGCTTCTTTTCAGAGGTAATTAAGGTTAAATGAAGTAAAAGTTGAATGAAATCAGGATAAATGAAATGGGGTCTTAGTCCAATCTGTTTTGTATCCTTATAAGAAGAGGCTGTAGGACAGGCCTTGTGAAGACTCGGGAGAAGTCAGCCTCCACATTTTTTTAAAAGTTTATTTATTTTGAGAGAGGAAGGAGACACACCAGTGGGGGGGGGGCAGAAAGGAAAGGAGGGAGAGAGAGAGAGAGAGAGAGAGAGAGAGAGAAAACCCCAAGGAGGCTCCGTGCTGCCAACACAGAGCACAACATGGGGCTTGAACTCCCCAAACTGAGATCATGACCTGAGTCAAAACCAAGAGTCAGAAACTTACCCGGCGGAGTCACCCAGGCGCCCCAGAGGTCAGCATCGAAAGCCAGGGGCACACACCTGCAGAAGAAACCAACCTGCCAACACCTTGGTCTTGAATCTTTGCCTTCAGAATTGTGGGATGGCAAATTTCTGTTGTTTAGACTACTCGGTCTGTGGTTGTGGTTGTTACTGGTGTTTTTGTTGTTTTTTATAGCACCCTTCCAAACTAATACACTTATTTAATGATCCAGCAAATATTTATCAAGCGCTTTCTCCACATCGAGTACAATTCATCCTCGCATTTGGAGAGAGAGAGTTGATGAGGCAAATCTGGAACACGAATAAGGGAGATGTTGGCGAGTGTTCAGCCCTGTGATGACAAGCAGGACACTGTCCTGGAGGGTGAGGGGACCCCTCGGGATGGAGCGCACCGGGAGCCCGTCCGAGCAGTGTCAGTGCTAGTGGCCCCTTCGAAGCGAGGGAGGCATGTTGGCATCAGCGAAGAAGGGCACACGTGGGCATCTTTGAGTCCCTACAGGGGGCTCCCTCTGGAGACCAGGTAGCATTTCTTAGCTGCCTTTGTCCAGGAAAAGGAAGAGTGATTAGATGCTTTGTTTCAGGGGATTCGAAAGAAAAAGCTGTCAGGGCACCTGGGTGGCTCAATCAGTTGGACGTCTGATTTCAGCTCAGGTCACGATCTCATGGTTCATGAGTCTGAGCTCTGCTCAGGGCTCTCTGCTGACAGCCTGCTTTGGATTCTCTGCTGTTGTCTCCTTCTCTCTCTATGCCGCTCCCAGACTTGTCTCCTCCTCCCTTCCCCCACTCAAAAATAAATAAACATTTAAAAACAGAAAGGACAAGCTGTCTCACTCCTGGGCTCAGCTCCAGGCGCTAGAGTGGACAGGAAACTGACCCAAATAGCTCAGGCCTCCTGAGCAGGCCAAGCAACTTGGCGGAGGCTGGAGAAGGATCTGAAAGGTGCTTACCTGGTGTTAAGGCCTGATCTGTGTCCTCCCAAAGTTCATACGTTGGAACTCTAACCCCTGGTACCTCAGAATGTGAGTAAACTTGGAGATGGGATCTTTAAGTTAAAATGAGGCCTTTGAGGAGGCGGGGCTAACCTAACCTGACTGGGGCCCTTCTAAGAAGAAAATGTGGACACACAGAGAGACACCAGGGATGTACAGACAGAGGAAAGACCATGTGGGGACCAATGAGAAGGTGCCATCCGCAAGCCAGAGATACTGGTTTTGGCAGAAACCACACCTGCCAGCATGTTGATCTTGGACTTCTGGCCCTCTAGAACGGTGCGAAATAAATGTGTGCTGTTTCAGCCCCCCAGTCTGTGGCCACCACAGCTGAGACCCCCGGGCCGAAGGGCGCTCCCCTAAAGATATGTCCCCCGGACCTGGGAACATTACCTTATTTGGAAAAAGTATCTCTGCAGACAAGTTAAGGATCTTAAGATGAGAACATTTCTGGATTGACCAGGTGGGCCCACAACGCAATGACACATGACCTCACAAGTCAGAGAAGTGAAGAGGAGAAACCGTGTGTAGGACTGCACTATTAGCACAGAGCCCGATGTGGGCCTCAAACTCATCCACCACGGGACCATGACCTTAGCTGAAATCAAGAGTTGGTCATAATCGACTGAGCCACCGAGTCACCCCAGAAGCAAAGATTTTTAGACCACAGGGTTTTCTCTGCTCAGATGGTGTGGACTTCTTGGGGTGAGGAGGGGAAGGGGGAGCCCCATGAGGAAGGTGAATGGATTTCCTGTGGGTCTGAGTAGTCCTGGCTCAGGAAAAGTTGCTGGTGGGGGGATGGGACCGTCCTTACACACTGACTGGTCACACAGGGCTGGACCTGCCCGCGTAGCCTGTCCTGGGAGCTGCCTTTGAAAGTGGAGACTCTAGGGCCACCTGGGGGACTCAGTTCGTTAAGCATCGGGCTCTGTGCTGACAGCTTGGAGCCTGGAGCCTGCTTCAGATTCTGTCTCTCTGTCTCTCTGTCTCTCTCTCTCTCTTTCTCTCTCTGCCCCTCTCTCACTTGTGCTCTGTCTCTCTCTCAAAAAAATAAATAAACATTAAAAAAATTTTTTTAATTGGAGACTCTGCATGTCTCTATGTCCAGACCACTTCTCAAAACAAACATTATTACAACGCAGCGTTCTGATGCTTACCAGAAGCTCACTATCGTTTAGGCCAGAGACAGGGCAGTGGAGCACAGTCGTGCGCCCTGCCGACTCCTGCTCTCTCCGTGCCACACCCTGGGCCCCGCACACCACGTGGGCAGAGCCAGGTGCCTCCTGGTGCTGCCAGGTGGAGGAGGCCCGTTGTTACAGGCGCGTCTGCGGCCGGGGATCAGGCGAGGAACCCATAACATCCCCAGCAGACATGGTTTTAAGAGCCAGATGAGGGGGCCTGGGTGGCTCAGTCGGTTAAGTCCGGCTTCGGCTCAGGTCATGATCTCGCAGTTTGTGGGTTTGAGCCCCGCGTCGGGCTCTGTGCTGACGGCTAGCTCAGAGCCTGGAGCCTGCTTCGGATTCTGTGTCTCCCTCTCTCTCTGACCCTCCCCTGCTCTCACTGTCTCTGTCTCTCAAAAATAAAAACCATTAAAAAAAAAAAAGAGCCAGATGATGGCTGTCCTTGTTGTCAAAGTCCTTCTCCTGCTCCAGGATTACCGAAAAGCACTTGGCTCTGGGCACCCTGATTTCTTGCTCCGTTTGACAAAGTTTCCTTGGTTTTCCCTGCGCCCACACCCACGTCCGACACCGTGTGAGTGGGAGTTGAGGGGATATGTGATCATGTCCCAAGATGGGAAACCTGGTGCCCGGAGAGGCTGGAACCCGCCCAAGGCCCCCTACTCCACAGGGAACCCATCTTGGACAATGTGAAGCCCAAAGCAGGACAGGGAGGCCGTGCTTTGCTACACGACACCGAACTTCAGAGGGTGCAGAGGCTGGAAATAGTGGTTTTAAAAGACTGTACAAGGGGTGCCCGGGTGGCTCAGTTGTTTAAGCGTCTGACTCTGGATTTCAGCCAGGTCATGGTCTCATGGCCATGGGATGGGGCTCCACATCAGGCTCTGCACTGACAGCGGGAGCCTGCGTAGGATTCTCTTTCTCCCTCCTCACCCACCCCTCCCCCTCTCTCCTTTGCTCTCTCAAAAGAAATTAAGTAAAACTTAAAAATAAATAAATAAAAGAGTGTACAAGGTTGTCAGCTGACAATTCCCAAGGAAATGCTTTACTGTGTTTCATTCCCCCACAAGGCAGCCCCCTGGCCGGGGTGGAAGGTGACCCCCTCTGGCGTGTCAGCTACCGTGGATGGCAGGGCACATGGAGGGGGCTTTGCCTCCGTGGGGGCCACCCTCCTCTCATTTTTCACTTTGCAAAGGACACTTTTCATAGTCCTACCCCAAATGCCAAAATTGCTACTTACTGTGTTGGGAAGAGTTTCTATTGCAGGGAAATATAGGCTCCTGTGCACCTGTCTAAGGAAGGACTAGGCAGAGACATCAGAGAATGTGGGACCTTTACAAGGACTGCTGAGGTGACAGCCAGGGAAGTCATCCCCGTGGCTTGAGTGTGAGGAGACAGATGAGTTTTAAGGGCAGAGGCTTCTAACAGAAATGAAAGGATTTCTTTTTCTCAGATGTCTGCTGAGTTGAAAGCAGGCCTCTGTTCCTTGGCTTCAGGTGAGGCCGAGAGGAGGTTCATCTCCAGGACTGAAGGCAGGCAGAGGTGTTGCGTCAGGGACGCTGTGGCCTCTGGTTCAGAACCACAGCTGGCATCCTGTTCTCTTAGCTGCCCACAGCCCACCTGGGGGCACACTGGTCTCTAATTCCACGGACTTGCGTTTTCTGAAGAATAAATACCCTCTCTCTCCCCCCAAAGTCTAATGAAATCAAGAGAACGTGATTATGCCAGCAAAGCAAAGCAAAACAACCCACAAACACCATTGGCCATCAACTACGGAAAGCATACAATTCCACATTGTAAACTTGGAAAAGTGGGCACTGGGGGAAAAAGCACAATACCTGAAGAGGCTCTTCACTTTACCTTCACCTCCCTGCTGCCCTGCCTTCTTCCGCCGAACCCCAGAACAGGATGTGAAAAGGAAGGCTGATCAATAAAACCCCCGGAATTCTCAGGAACGTGCTCTAGTAGATGAAGGAGCCTAGACAACACCGATGGGGGATCTCATGAGGGTAAAAGCTCTAACTCACCGGCCCCAGGCTCTGGGGGGTTAGTGCTTTTCCAGAGCGCCACAGAATTTGAAAGCATGACCAAAAGAGCCCAGAGGATCCATACAGTAGTTAGAAACACTTTTTTAAAAAAGATCTTAACGTTTATTTTTGAGAAAGAGAGAGCACGAGCAAGGGATGGAGAGTAGAGAGAGAGAGAGAGAGGGAGACACAGAATCTGAAACAGGCTCCGGGCTCTGAGCTGTCAGCGCAGAGCCTGACCTGGAGCTTGAACTCACCAACTGCAAGATCATGACCTGAGCTGAAGTCGGAAGCTTAACCGACTGAGCCACACAGGTGCCCCAGAAACACTCTTAATGGAGTGGGATGAAACCCGGAGCAGGACACTTCACACCATCTCAGAAGAGAAGTCGGGATGCAGCTTTGCTGACAAAGTCTGTGTGGAAGCCCACAGAAACGCTCCTGTGTCGTCCCCGCCAGGTCACCAGGGGACGTGGCTATGACCGCAACACCCCCCTCCCCGCCCCACTACACGCCAAACTGTAGCTCAGAAGGGGAGACATGAAAGCAGTCAGAGAAGGAGTGACCTATGTCATGGAGCATTCCACCGCCTTCTCCGAGAGAGAAAGAGAGGCTGGAACAGCGAACGGGCAGAAATAAGAAAGGAGACAAAGGAGCACAGAAACACACAAACCAACGACGGCTGAAGAAACCTGTCTGGAAGAAAAACGCATCAAAGGAACAGAAGTAAATTCAGGTCCCCTGAATGTTTCAGGCCGGGACAGACGCCGGTGGTGTGCCCAGCCCCCCTCTGACGGGCCCGGTGGGCTGCTGACAGTGCCCGGCTGCCTCTTCGTCCAGGGTGGTGTGCGGCCTGCCCCATGGATAGGACAGCTAGAAGCTGGTGACTGCCTGTGGACAAAAGCCTGGCCCTTGCCTTAAGGTGGGACTGTCCCTGTGCTGGGGCTCAGGCCCCAGAACGCTAACTTGGGAGGCCCACAGCCTTGGAATAACTCCGTTGGGCAATGCTACAAGAGCATGTGAAAGAGACTGTTCATACCAGTTGGGAATCATGGGTCATCTGTTTTTTGATGAACACACAGAGTCCTGTTCTTTCCCAATTACTTCTCTCCCTGAGGAGAAACATTTCTAAGCCCTCGATGTGGCTGTGAAGAGAGGCATTTCTGCGTAAGAACGGAGTGTCAGGGAGGCTTTCTAGGGTCTGGCACCCTGGGTCAGGCTGTGGGCGGTGAGCAAGTGTGACTGGTTCTCTGGGCAACGACAGTAATGAGGTCACCAGCAAGCCGCCCTTCCCATGTGTGTAAATGGCACGAGCCCAGAATCCCTGCATTCCTCCTGGGATGGTGAGCAGGGGACCCACCTGGGCCGGCTTGACTCTTGACTATGCCATTTTCTGTTTCCAATACTTCCCTCTTTCCCATGTGTGAAGCCCCTTTGTAGGGAAGGTCTTCCCTTCTGGCACTCAGAGCCCCCATCCCCCATCATGGGCGCTACTGAGGCTGCGTTAGACACAGCCAGAGCAGTTGGGACACCCTTGCTCCCTGGCCAAGGAGAGAACCGAAGGTGATTAAGGAGAAAGGTCTGCAACAGTGTGCAGTGGTTTCTCCTGAACAACTGGTCTGCCCCCAGTCCTGGCCTGCTGTTGCGTGTGGCTCACATTGGTGACACTTCTCAGTGAACTTTAAGGGCTTCTCTGCAGTGTGCCTCCCTGTGCCTCACACCTGCCTGTACTTCCTGTTCCTCCTGACATCTGAAATTCCAGTTAGACCATATTTCTTTTTGTATTAGTCTTCCCCAGAGAAACAGTTCTATAAGAGATAACAGATAGATGATTGATAGATAGATAGATAGATAGACAGACAGATAGATAGATAGATACAAACAAGGAGATTTGTTATGAGGGGTTGGCTCATGCAATTATGGAGACTAAGAAGTCTCACAAGCTGCTGTCTGTAAGCCAGAGGCCCAGAAAAGTGGGTGGTGTATTTCTAGAACAATCCCAAAAGCTTGAGAACCAGGAGGGCCAGTGCTGAAAGTCTCAGTACAAGTTGAGAGGCCCAAGAACCAGAACTGGGGCTGAGGTTGTATGTCCTGGTCCAAAACCAAGGAAGTGAGAACCAGCTTCTCTGAGCCTGGACACCCCCACTCCAGCAGTGGGCAAGTTCACCTTTCCTCTGCCTTTTTGTCCCACTCAGGCCCTTAGCAGAGCGGATGACACCCACCGAGCCTGGGCGGGGAGGGGGGGGGTGGTCTTCCTTTATTCAGTTGACTGCTTCCAATGCTAATCTCTTCCAGAAACCCCCAGCTCTCTGGGCATCCCGTGGCCCAGGCAAGTTGACACATAAAATTAGCCACCACACTTTTCCTTAAGATTTTATCACGAAAACCTTTGCTGCTCAGAGAGACGCATCTGTCAAAGATCAGCCACTTATATCTTGATGAATGGCCACCGTTTTTTTCTTAGAGCCTTAGTTTTAAGAGAACACAGGACCGGCCTGGAGCTGTCAGGAGAAGGAAGGGAGTGGCAGACACCTGAGTGGTCATGCTGAGGTAGCCAGATGTTTACTTTACCTACTTAGCAGTTTGGTCTTGGGCAGGTCCAGCTTTGGGCCAGATGTGGGAAAGAGGGTCACCAGGAAGAGGAGCCCATGAGGACCCTACCTTACCGTGCACCTCTTCCTGGGCCCACGCCACACCTAAACCTGCTTTACAAATAAGATTGATGAAGGGTTCCCCAGGGGACTCAGTCCCTTAAGAGTCCAACTCTTGATTTCGGCTCAGTTCATCATCTCCCGATTCGTGGGTTTGGGCCCTGCATTGGGCTCTGCACTGGTGGCGTGGAGCCTGCTTGGGATTCTCTATCCTTCTTTCTCTGTCCCTCCCCTGCTTGGACTCTCTCTTTCTCTCTCCAAATAAATAAATAAAACATAAAAAAAAAAACAAACCAGATTGATGCGGGGCACCCAGGTAGCTCAGTCGATTATGCGTCATACTTCAGCTCAGGTCATGATCTCACAGTCTGTGAGTTCAAGCCCCACATCAGGCTCTGTGCTGACAGCTCAGAGCCTAGAGCCTGCATCAGACTCTGTATCTCCCTCTTTCTCTGCTCCTTGCCCACTCACACTCTGTTTCTCTCTCTCTCAAAAACAAGTAAATGTTAAAAAAGAATAATAAAATAAAAATTAAAGAGAATTTAAAAAGATCGATGCAATAGTCAGCCATGGTGAGTTCTAGGGGACTGTCTGGAAGCCAATCCCACCTCTCCAACCCGATCGGTTACAGAGCAGGAAGAACAGGAACACGGCTGCCATTTCCTGCCCCACGGACCCTTCCTAACCTCTGAAGACCAATCCTATGAGTTGGGTTTGTTATCATGTTTGGCTCCTGGATTGTATTTTTAAGGCGTTTGAAGTCCTTTGATGAGTGGTGTTTATACTTCATGTTCTTTCATGCCAAGTGAGTACTTATTATTATCTAGAATTACAAAAGCATTTGGTGTTTTCCTCGAGTAGGCAGCTAGCTTCCGAATCCAAGAATGTCTTGCTTTACACCATAGAGGGGTCTGAAAAAGTTCGGTACATCAGTCAGATTTTTGACAATTTAGTGATGTTTTAAATTCACAAGAGAAATGGCCAAAGGGAAACTTGGAGGCGTTTTTGGTTGTTGGTAAAATGAAATAATCACGTTCTGTAATGAGTGTAATTGACTATATACTAGACAATTGAAGTATCCTAAGTTGAGATTTGGGGTGGTGTTTTTCACAGTCAGGCCACTAACATAAATGCTTCCTTGCCTTGTGCTCTCTGGGTCATTCTGGCTTTTTCCTTTCTCCTCAGCCACTCTTATTTTATGTATACTGTGACTCACATAATAAACCAAGTGCATTAGAAGCCAGGCCAAGATATCCAGGGACAGTCCCAAGAACCCTGGGTGGAGGTGCCCACTCCAGCTCTGGGAGAAGACATGTTTCCTCAACCAGTCCAACTGGCAAAGGGAATTAGTCTGAGGTGCTTGTTAAAGCCACTGGCGCAGCAAGAACAGGTTGAACGGCCCCTCTGTCTCCAGCCCACAAGGAACAACACCACTCCCGTCCCCAGCCCCAGCCCACAGCGCTGTGGCAATTACTTCCCGACGCAGCTTTGAAACTTGGCCTCGAACACCAGCGCCCACTGCCTGGAGGCAGGTGCGCACAGGGGGGTCTTCACGCGTGGTTTCCAGTTCTCTCCGTGCCTGGAGTTCTCGGGATTCTAGATCCCATCGGGCCCCGAGGGCAGCGGGAGCCAGAGTCCGGGATGACTTGACAGGGAGGAAGCGGTGACTCACAGGACTAGTTATGATTCTGAGGTGTGAGGCAGAGGCTCATGTAAATGACATGCAGTCATCTTCTCTCCCCTCCGAGGAGGGGCAGCCATAGCCCTGGTTTAACAGGGGCCTTGGGTGCCAGAAAGAACAAAGGACACTCGGCCGGCCCATCCGGTTTGGAGGCTGCTTGTGCAAGCGGACCTGCGCCTCCCGGCCCAGCCCTCCGGACGCCTGGCGTCCGAGGCGGCCTGCGCTCTGGGGTGAGGCCAGCGGCCAGCAAGGGTGCGCTTATCTTCATGATCAAGTAGGCCTGGAATCTAAAAGGTGGGTTCCTCTTGTGTGTCTGCGCATGCGCAAACGCAGACGCATGCACACGCCCACCAAGGGGAGGCATCTGCAGAGGACAGAACAGGTCTCCCAATCCAGAATCTTCAAGAACAGAAACTCTGCACCCTTTAAGTAATAATCCACCTTTCCTTGTTTCCCAGCCCTCTGTTTCACTCTGGTCGAGTCAGTGTGAGAGACTTAGGTCAATGTTATCCCGCCAGCAAAGAAAGCAAGCTTAGACCAGAACTTGAAGCAGATTCATGCAGGCCTCTGTGACCAGAGGCATTTATAGAAGAAACAGCATATGAAAGTCACTCTGCTTCACTTGGCTTAGTGTTCCTGGGCAGAGAAGAGGAGACGGGGACCTGGGAGGAGCTTCTGGAGAGTGGGGATGGGCTGAGGAGAGAGTTCCTCTGGCAGCGTTGTGCCATCTTACGACCTAGAGATGTATTTGCTCAGTGCTCTCCCTGGGAAGCAGGCTGTGTAGCATCTCAATGGCTTGGATTGGATATGTGGCAGGGCATGGGGTCCCCGCAGCCTTTCAGGGAGAAACTAAAGCAAAAGCCAAGGCCAGGCAGCCACAGAGCAAGTGATGGCCGTCCCTGATCGTCTCTGACTGATCATGGCCCCCAGGGGGCTGTGTTAAGAAGGATTCAGAATCTCCATCTTCACGATCTTTCCGGTGTCACCAAGGCTGTCAGGAGGCCTAAGAGGTCCTTAGACAGTGGGCTGCTCAGCTCATAAGGAGGCTGTGCTCATCTTTCCTCATCCCCGCCACACATGTGATCCTGGTCTCTTGGAGCTCTGATTCCGGGGCTCTTGGGACCCCTTTCTCTGTGAACACAGCCACAGAACCTTCCAGAACCTGGAAGTCTGAGCCAGCGGCCAGGTGTGGGGCCTCCTCTAGTGACTTGCTGGCAGGTTGGAGCAGCTGGTTTGATCATTGCCCGGGGACAGGAGCTTACAGAATGCTGTGTTCACTCCTCCCAGAGAGAGGAAGGCCTCAAATCTAGAATGGGGGAGGGGCATCTGGACATGTGGCCAGGTGGGGCTGCTGGCCACTTTCCACTGAACCCCAGAGATTTTGTTTGGGATTAAACAGACTGAAGGCTTGTCAGTGCTTAGGGGAGTGCTGATATATATTAAGTACTCAATGTTAAATCACATTCGCTTTCTCTTTTCTTTTTAAAAAAATTTTTTTAGTGTTTTATTTTATTTTTGAGACAGAGAGAGACAGTGTGAGTAGGGGAGGGTCAGCGAGAGAGGGAGACACAGAATCCGAAGACAGGCTCCAGGCTCTGAGCTAGCTGTCAGCACACAGCCTGATGCGGTGCTCGAACCCACAAACTGCGAGATTGTGACCTGAGCTGAAGCTGGACGCTCAACCGACTGAGTCACCCAGGCACCCCTTGCTTTCTCTTTTCAAAAAAAAAGTGATAAAATATATATAACATGAAATTTCCCTATTAATCATCTTTAAGAATACAGTTCAGGGGCGCCTGGGTGGCTCGGTCGGTTAAGTGGCCGGCTTCAGCTCAGGTCATGATCTCACGGTTAGAGTGACTTCACTCACACTCTGGGTCTCTCTCTCTCAAAAACAAACACTTAAAACAAAAAAGAATATAGTTCAGTGACTGTAAGTACACTCACACTATGGACAGCCGTCACCACCATCCTTCTCCAGAAGCTTCCTGAACTCAAACTCTGTACTCATTAAGCAATAACTCCCTGTTCCCCATACTCCAGGCCCTGGCAGCCATCATTCCACTTTCTGTTTTCCATGCTTTTGGCTACTCTAGATACTTCACGTAAGTGGAATCATACAGCATCTGCCCTTTTGTGACTGGTGGATTTCTCCTCATACAACATACTGAAGGCTCGATCCATGATGTAGCATGTATCAGAATTTCCTTCCTTAAAAAAAATTTTTTTTTTAATGTGTATTCATTTTTGAGAGACAGAAACAGAGCATGAGCAGGGGAGGGGCAGAGAGCAAGGGAGACACAGAATCTGAAGCAGGCTTTAGGCTCTGAACTGTCAGCACAGAGCCCATCGTGGGGCTTGAACTCACTGAGATCATGACCTGAGCTGAACTGAGCCATCCAGGTGCCCCTGGAATTCCTTTCCTTTTCAAGGCTGCATAATATTCCCTTGTGTGTATAGATCACACTTTGTTTATCTGTTTGTCCATCGATGGCCACTTGGGTTGTTTCTGCCGTTTGTCTGCTATGCGGCAGTGACCGTGGCCACACAAACAACCACCCGATCCAATCCTCGCTTTTGTGTTGTATGTCTATACCCAGAAGTGGGTCCTTTCTCTTTGGAACCACATTTAGCAAATCTGACTCTCCAGACCATTAACAGACAGAACGGAAGCAGCAGTCCGCCAGCTGCTGTCCGTGACGCTCTCTCTTCGCCCTGTCTCACAGCTCACGGATGAGGCCCTCGGCCCACCTGGCTCCGGCTCCTGCGTGGGCCCTCACCCCCAAAGAGACTTTTAGTTTCCCCAGGCCACTGGGACATTCACAGATCGCCTAGCCCCTCACCTCCCTGTGGCCTGGGCTGTCGGGACTACCTTCCAGCCGCGTCCGCGCCGTCTGTTCCAATTCCCGCAAACCCATCTTTCTCCTGGGCTCCAGACTCATCTAGATGTGATGCAGATGTGACCCGTCCTTCCCTCTGCCTTTGGGGTACAAGCTGAGCTCGGGAGTGGGGCCTGGCCATGCCTCCCTCCCCCTCGCAACTTACACTCTCTTGACCCATAGTTTCACTCCTTCTATGGCCTCTCTGCTGTTCCTCTGAACGCCATCCACCCGCCGCCACCGCCAAACCGGAGCCTCTAATGTTTACCTGATCTGGTTTGTCCTGTAAGACTCAGCTCCAGAAAGCCTTCATTGTGGCAGAGTAACAACTCGGGAAAGTCTGACGTAGGAGAAGGACATGGCCAGTGTTCTGTCTCCAGGTGAAATGAACACACCACTTTAATACTGTGTCAGAGGCGCTCATGCCTGTGAGGGCCCGGGCTCAGGTGAGCCCCGCTGGACACCCTTCCCTTCCTCAGTAGGACGGTTATGTGGTGTTGAAGGTTAACAGAAATACCGAGGTGTGGGGAGCGGCAAAGATCTCAGCTGCTTGGCCATTTGCTAGCCGGATATGTCACTCCCCGAGGGGGGTTGCAAAATAGGCAGGGGAGCGCCACTCCCTGCCAGAGGAGAAGCCAGAAGATCAAAGATCAACCGCCTCCAGGCAGGGTAGTATTCAGCCCCTCAGGCGCTGTGCTAAAACAATTTAGTCCGGTTCCTCTTTTACTCCAGTCTTAATCCCTTGACCCTGTTTCCTAGCAACTGACCTGGGTCAGCTGCCTTGTTTTCCCCGCCTTGAAGGCTTTATAAGGAACAGTTTTCTCAATAAACTCTCCTTTTCGCCTGATCGGAAACCGTGAGTTGTGTCTTTACTCTCTGTGCGTCCCTTTTCCTGCCCTTTCTCTCCCTCGCTCAGGAGAAGGACCCACGACGATTCTCCGCCCTGCCGGTCGGGGTGGACGAGATAGGTACCGCCGAACGCCGGGGACGAGCACTCCCAGACCCGGCCTCTGGGTTACGACACCGAGGCTTCTTTTTTTTTTTTTTTTTAATTTTTCTTTTATTTGAGAGAGAGAATCTTAAGCAGGCTTCAGGCTCAGTGTAGAGCCTGACATGGGGCTGGATCCCACAACCCTGGGATCACGACCTGAGCCGAAATCAAGAGTCAGATGCTCAACCGAAGGATGCTGCATGATTAGAAGCTGGATTGGAATACGGGGCAGGGGTGGCTTTTTAAGGATTTGTTGTATGAATCTACACGCATAGATGTAGAGTGCACGTCTGTATGTGTGGACCTCACTCTGCAGGGGTCTTGGGGTTTTCTCAGGAGCAATGAACAGCACTGTGTCCCTGATGAGTGCCTGGCCCCCCGGGGCCCCCTGGCATGGGGGCCAGAGCAGGGCTACGCTCCACTCCGTCCTGACAGTGTTTGCTGCATCTAGGTTGTGACTTACATACTAATAACTCCGTTGCTCACTGCCCTCAATCTGGTAGGTTAGATGGCCCCTGTGGGTTGCTTGCCCTATATGTAAGTACATTCTTCCTCGTCCTCTGCAGGATTTCAGGCTTAATACTACCCTGCGCAAGGAATGTAATCGCTAGGACGACGCAGCGCAGGGTTACACAGGTCGTTGATGAAAAGCAGGGACTTGGCCACTTTCTCAGAGATGCCCGCTTGGTGATCAGGACGGTGTGTGTGTAGCGGACCCCATTTCTGGGGGCTGCTGCTTTCAGCCCCTCGGGAGGATGCTTCAAATGCAGCTCCATCATTTCTAAAACAGCATCAGTGTAAAGTCTGGAGGTCCGTTCTGTCAGCAGGAAGCCAACACTACTGCAACACGGATTTGAACCATTTAACCCCAGGGTCTCGGGCACTCTGTGTCTGAAGGATAATTTTTTTGTCTAAGGAATGGTAAGTGAAGAGTGTGCCGAAGCCCTGTGCCAGGAACACAGACCTTGCCTTTTTTTAAATACCAACCAGCGGAGGCCAAAGAGGGTTGGATAGAGCTCCCTGGACATGGGCTTCCATGCACTGGCCAGCCTGCTGTGGTCTCGTCTCGTTGAAAGTCCCTTCCTAACTGGGATTCAGTCCCAACATGCATCCTGCCTTCAACTGTGGAGTATGGCAGGGAGAAGACCACCGAGTCATACACGGCCACGTTTCTTCCCTCTGTCCCTTACTCTCCCTGGTCTCTGCCCTAGCGGGAAGGACGCGCGGGCCAGCAGGGACAGCTGGCGTGGAAATAGATCATCACAGGGCAGAGGGCAGGGAAACTGAGGGCACCAGGAGAGCCGGGCGAAGGCCCTGGGCCAGCCCACAGGAGAGGAGCTAGGGCATGTTTGAGGGGGAGAATTGGGGGGATGGGAGGCACAGTTGGGAACATTTTAAAACTCCTGGTGTTTCCTTCCATGTAGAGGGAGCTTGGCCAGCATCACACTTCTGGTCTCCTTCTGCCATATCTGTTCCTAGAGGGAGAGGGATGGCTTACATTTGGAAAGAGAAACTGGATTTGCAGGGTCCAGATGTCCCCTCCCCAGCGCGGAGAGCCGGCCTGCCTGCAGAGAGCGCAGTCAGCGCTCCCGGGCGGGACCCCCACGTGGGAGCACAGCCTGGGACTGGGTGGGGAGGCGTACTTGAGCCCAGGGTTGCTGTAAGGAAGCCACTTGTTTGCAGATATTATTAGCCACTTTCTCCAAACCCAATTTTGTCAGTAATAAATGCTCTCCATCTGCCCGGCTTCTTTGTCTGATTTCTCAAGGGTTCAGAACTTGGACAGAAAGGAAGGGTGCTATTTTGGGACCATGTTGAGCTCCAACAGTGACAGTCAGCTCAGCCCCAATCCCGATAATTAAAAGGAAGAAAGAGATTGGGAGTGTGCTCTGTATGCAAAGTGGCAGTCTCTGAAGCGTGTGGGGTAACAGGCCAGAGAAAGTACGGAACCGCGGGGAAGAAGACTGAAAGATACCGATGTTGCTGGAACATTGTGACTGAGGAAGGCGTGATGGAGAAAAGGCTGGGGAATCACCAGAAATCACCAGATCAGGCAGGCTGGGGAGGCTCAGGGACAGAGTTGAGTTTTCCTCGAGGTGCAGCTGGAAGTCACGGAAGGGTTTACGCAGGGCACTGGAATGTCTTCCTTATACTTCACGATGTCATTCTTTTTCAGTCTGGAAAGAAAGGTCTGGGGGCTGGGCAGGGAGACTAGAAGAATTGGGGACAGATCCTCAATTCTGTCTGGATGAGTGCTGGATGTGGGTGCCATTCACAGAGTTGGCGAAGGTTGGCAGGAGAAGGGGAAGATAATCACATTTCAGGGGTTCCCAGGCTTCTTGGGGGGCAGTGAAAGCTGTTAGACGTGGGTGCTGGAGCTCAGAGGGTCTGGTGGAACCCCGATATTTAGAGGTGCAAAGGGGTCGGGTGAACAAATCCCTGGCTCGCCCATATCATCCTACCTGGACAGTCACAAACTAGAGAACACCGAGCAAAACATCTTTTTTTTTTATTATTATGCAACAGGGTTTGGGACTGAACGATACAGACAAACTCCCGTGGAAAATTCTATGTAGAAAGCCTCGCATCATAATGATCACATGATTTTGTTTGGGGGGAATTTTCCTAACTTCCAGGATATTTGTTCTTCTTTACACAATAGCTAGTTGTCAATCATTTTCTGGTTGAGGGCAAAGAATGCAGAAGGCTTTGTGTTCATTACAATTGAAGTCTTTTGAAAAGGACCCTTTAACTGATGTTTATATGGGGCACAGAGCTTTCTCAAAGGCTCCCAGCCCTTCCTAAGATGCGCAGCTGTGTTTTAGAGCCTGATTTTTCACCGAGCCTGAGGACCCCACCGGGAGCCGCCATTCATTTCAACCTCCGCCTCTCCACATTTTTCATAACGGAACCATTTCCCTGCAATCCTCCTGCCGGCTGGGTCCCATTCATCCCCATGAAAGGGGCTGCTGATATTTAAAGTTCATTGCAGGAAGGTTTCATAATAAGAACTGGGGAAAATAACATAATCTCATTTTAAAACATTTCCTTCCTCTGTTCTGCTGATAGAATCAAACAATTCAGAGTTCCATCTGTCCTGTCACAGGTCCAGATTGCATGATGGGGTTTTGAAGTTATTTGTTTCCTTTGTTTCAGGGCACCTCTGGTGGGATTCCCTCCACTCCTTGATGTATTCAGACCATGCCGTTTGATCCTTGCATTTGCAATTCCAGAAGCAAGATAATGAGCCAGCGCCTTAGGAAAGTGTCCCTCTGCCCGACCAGTTAGTACCTAGGGCTGGGAAGGGAAGTCCAAAAGTCTAAAAGCAGAGTCTGTTTTCACTTAAAGGAACAATCTTCAAAGTTAACATAAAAACACACAGGTTCAAAATAGAACAGCCACGAGCTAAATTCAAATCTGTGTGTGACGTGCCGACAGGTCCCACGGCATGTCGGTTAGTCTCTGTCCCCTGCTCGGAGCAGAACAAGGCCGTGTAGGGTGTAGGTTCTGTGCAAGAAGTCCCTGATGTGGTCCCCTCCTAAACGCAGGTGGGGAGGGCCGGCCGCCTGCAGCCCTGCCTGCTGATTCCTGTCCTGGGCTCCCGCTTAGCCATCTCCTTTCTTCAAGGGCTGGTGATTTCTTCCATCACCTGCTATGTCTTACCTGTCCAGGCTGCTATGACAAAACACCTCGGATGAGGTGGCTTATACACAACACACATTTATTTCTCACAGGTGACTGGGAAGTTCAAGATCAAGGTACGGCAGGTTCAGTGTCGGTGAGCACTGAGTTCCTAGACAGTGCCTTCTAGACAGAACCTCACTTGGCAGAAGGGTGGGCGGGAGCTCTGTGAGGCCTCTTTTATAAGGACGCAAACCCCATTCATGAAGGCTCCACCCTCATGACCTCCCACCTCCCAGAGGCCCCACACCCTCACACCATCTCACTGGGCATTGGCTCTCAACATATGAGTTCAGACCATTGCAGGCCGGATGGCAAATAAATTAGGTTCTGGGGAACATAGGATCTCTTTTATGACTATTCAACTCTGGCACGTGCTGTGAAAGCTGCCGTGGGCAACATGTAAAGCTCTGAGGGGTGACTGTGAGCCAAAGAAAGTATTTCTGGACATAGAAATTTGAATTTCAAGTAATTTTCACATGTCATGATTTAGTAGATGTCTTTCGATCTTTTAAAAAATATTTAAAAAGTAAAAAAAAAGTAAAATGGCCCATGTACGATACAAAAATAGGTGTTGTACAAAAACAGGAGTAGGCAGGACAGAGCTGGCCCACGGGCCACAGTTTGGCGACCCCGGTCTAGTTCGTGATTTCCTTGCTAGTCTTCCTCCTGGCCACAAGGGGCGCATGACTTCCTTGGTCCACACTGATGAAAATCCTGTCTTTACAGACGCAGGGATTCAAGTAAGAGTTTCTACCAGATCACAGTGGAGAGGGGGAAGACTCATTCTTCTATTTTTTTATTCTCATTTTCTACTGTTTTTGTTTGCTTGTTGGTTGTTTGCCTTGTTGGCAGTGCTCTGCCTCTCTGCCCACCTCCTCAATGAAGGTTCCATTCTCTCCCATTTTACCATCTCGTGTGTGCGTTCTAAATACTCTTCCAAGGCATATCATCACGTCTCATGGTTTGGGCTGCCCTCATGCCCTAGCCTGGGCCAGTGCAGACCAGGAGTAGGACACAAGTTTCTTGGGTTTGCTGCCAAACGAGAAAAAGAGGATGATTGAGGGCGGTTTTCATCAGCCTAAATCTATTCCATTTAAAGGAGCCTCCTTTATTCTGAGATGACGGCTTTTGTATGTTGTGGAATTACAATGTTTGGCCTTTTGTGACTGCAGTTGGCAGTAGATGGTAGTATTTAACACAGATCAAACTCTTGGCCTAGTTGACAAGGCCTCTGTACGTCTGTCCTGCATCTGCTCTGCATCTAACATTCCAACCTCATTTCTCACGATCTCCGGGATGGTTAATTTTATGTATCAACTTGCCTGAGCCATGGGTACCCAGATATTTGGCCAAACATTATTCTGGGTGATTCTATGAGGGTGATTCTGGAAGATTAACCTTGTAGGGGCACCTGGGTGGCTCAGTCAGTTAAGCATCTGACTTTGGCTCAGGTTGTGATCTCACAGTCCATGGGTTTGAGCCCCACGTTGGGCTCTATGCTGACAGCTCAGAGCCTGGAGCCTGTTTTTGGATTCTGTGTCTCCCTCTCTCTCTCTGCTCCTCCCCTGCTCACTCTCTATCTCTCTCTCTCTCAAAATAAAATAAAGACATAAAAAAATTTAAAAAAAAACAACAACACTTGAATTGGTAGACTGAGTAAGGCAGATGGCCTGCCCTCCCTCGTGTGGTGGGCCTCATCTAATCAGTCCAAGGCCCGAATAGAATAATAGGCTAGCCTCCCCAGAGCAGGGAGACTTCCTCATGCCTGACAGCCTTTCAAGGGAAACTGGCTTTTCTCCTGCCTTCAGACTCAGACTACAACATTGGCTCTTCCCTGGGTCTTGGGTCTGCTACAGGGGAGACTAGAACACACCGTTGGCTCTCCTGGGCCTTGCCTGCCTTCATAAGCCCATGAACCCATTTCTTATAAGAAATATCTCGGGTGCCTGCGTGGCTCAGTCAGTTAAGCATCCAGTTCTTGATCTTGGCTCAGGTCGTGATCTCGTTGTTCGTAGGATTGAGCCCCACGTCAGGCTCTGTGCTGACAGTGTGGATTCTGCTTGGGATTCTCTCTCTGCCCCTCCTCTACTCACCTGCTCTCTATCTCTCAAAACCAATATATTTTTTAAAAAGTTAAAAAAAAAAAGGACTCTTCCTCTCTGTATACATCCTATTGGTTCTGTTTTTCTGGAGAACCATGATGAATGCAATCTTTTCCTCTTCCAGTTAGCTGTAGCCACTGCCTAAGGCCCTTCCTTCGTGTCCCTGCTAACGTCTGCCCCACCTCCTGTCTCAGCGCAAGCATCGCTTCCTTAAGAAAACCTGACCCCCCAACTGACCCCCACACCCACTATCTGAACTAAGGGCCCCTAAGCTTCTTTCCGAATACCTACCGTAACTGTAATTGAAATGTTTATCTGTGAATCCGATTTAGCGTCTGTGTCTCTTCCAGGATACTATGCTGCCTGAAGGCAGGAACCACAGCTGTCTTTCCAACACTGTGGTCCTGGCTCACAGCACGGGACCACGCACAGGTGTTTGAGCAATCCTGTGGACTGCTGGCCTGTGGCTGGTGTTGCACCAGAAGTGATTAAGTTCTATGTAAAACAAAGTGTTGGGGGCAAGGTCAAGACATAAATAGCCTGCCTGCCTCAATCTGTGACAGGAAGTGTCATTCCTGAAGAGGAAGGTGTTTGTTTTTTCTGCTGGTTAGAAAAATCACTATTTCTCTGTCAGGGCCAAGATAAAACTCAGTTGAATTAAGGCAACAAGGTGTTTTCCAGTTGGGTAATTTTTCTTGTTGTGGTTTTTTTAGTGTGTGTTCAGCTGGATGATAATAAATGACTAGGAGTCAGGACAGATGAAATCCTAATTTTCATGTCTTCACTTTATCCATCTCTGACTTTTCATAATGACTTCCATATGGGGCAAAACATGGTTCATAAGTCGTGCTTTTAAGTGGAAATGCATAGATTGTAGGTCTCCGAGATGCCTCACTCCTTTCTCTTAGCAGACACTTCCTGTTAAACCAGGTTTCCCTGGAGCATCAAGGTCTACCTGGACGCCGGGCAAAGTGAGGCCAAGCTCACTGACACTAGGGTCCCCTGGGTTGAGCCACACCACTGCTCTGAATGGTCACACACTGTCCCTCCGTCTTCCATGTCTTCTGCCTCTTGTCTCCCTCCTTCCTCTCGCACATGGACTTAGTTGGTTTCCATTGGAAGTTGGGAGTGATTTATTCCTTGATTACATACTATGTTCTCTTTATAATTACCCAAAGGGAACAACATGAAATCAACTGAAGAAAAGGGGTTCAAAGTAGTAGTGAAGACATTGGTGACATAGGAGGCCACCAACTCGTGACTGATGAACACATGTGTTTTGAGAACCTACTTTGAGATGGTGCTCTAGTAAATGATTGGGAGTTGCGAGAATGTAGCCTTATCGAATTGCTCCCCACTTCATATGTATTGGACAACTGTCACACGCAGTGCAGAAGTTGGTGTGGAAGCTGGACAGCCAGCACTAAAGAGAAAAGAGAGAAAAGGAGGGGCATCTGGGTGGCTCATCAATTAAGCGTCAGACTTCAGCTCAGGTTGTGATCTCACAGTTTGTGGGTTCAAGCCCCGCATCAGGCTCTGAACTGTCATCACTGTCATCCCTACTTTGGCTTCTGTGTCTCTGTCTCTCTGCCCCTCCCTCTCTCTCTCTTAAAATAAATAAATGTTAAAAAAAAAAAGACGGAAAGAAGGAAGCTGGTTAGGGAACTCAGTGTTGGGGTACTGAGGGTCCACACTGGGGGTCATACTCCCTGGGCTCCTTTCTGTATAGGTTCCCTCTGCAACCTGCCTGCAATGTTGTTCCCCCAAACACCTTTGGTAGCCCTCACCTTCTTCAGGTCTTTCTGCAAATGTCATTTTGTCAACGAAGCCTCTTTATCTGCTGCATTCGGGATTTTGTGTCTCCCCCAGACTCCCTGGGTCGGAGCCCATATCCCAGTGTAATGGTGTGTGGAGGTGGGGACTCTGGGAGGTGATTAGGAATCGAGGGGGGAAGTCCTCAGGAATGGGACTGGGGTCCTTTTAAAACAGGCTCCAGAAAGCTCCCTTACCCCTTGTACCTTGTGAGGACACAGAGAGAAGACGGCCATCTGGGAACATGAGAGTGTGTTCCCACCAGACACTTAATCTGCCAGTGACTTGACCTTGGACTTGTCAGCCTCCAGATCTGTGAGAAATAAATTTCTGTTACTTATTAGCCACCCAGTCTGTGATATTGTGTTACAGCAGCTCGAGCAGACTGAGGCACTCTCCATGCTACTAACGCTGTTAACAACCTCAACGTCTCGCCTCCTCTAGAACATTCCCTGCTTTGCACTCTCAAATTCCCTGTAACTTTTCCAGCTCTTTCTTCTTTTTAATAGCATTTATCATCTCCCAATACACTATGTAACTCACTTGTTTATTCTGTATGTTAGTTATGGTAGCTCCCAGAACGTACTTTCTATGAGAGCTCTCTGGTTTTTTATTCTGCCGAATCTTAAGTGCCTGCAGATGCTAGAGATGCTCATGGAGTGAGTGTTGAATACATTCATGGTCACGTGTGTGAGAGACAGAGAGACAGAGCGTGAGTGGGGGAGGGGCAAGAGCGAGAGGGAGACACAGAATCTGAAGCAGGCTGAGCTGTCAGCACAGAGCCCGATGCAGGGCTTGAACCCCATGGACTGTGAGATCATGTCCTGAACAGAAGCCGGTAGCTCAACTGTCTGAGCCAACCAGGCGCCCCACGCACAATCACATAGTTATATGTGTTTACTTTGAGAGGCATCGGTTACATTGAAAACTATATACATAATTTACCACCAACATCTGTTCCCTTTGTTTCCTGGTTTGTAAGTGGCTGAGGGGTAGTCACTGAGGTGGTAATTTGATTGCTAACGGAAATGTGAAACTCGCGTGCCAGTGGCAGGTGCGTGCTCTTTCTGGATGTTTCCACAGCAGGCCGAGGTACAGAGGAGAAAACCAGCCCGTGGATCACGGAGAAGCAACCTGACGCAGGAGGGGGCGGGGAGGGGATGCCGAGATCCGGAGAACTGGGCAGAGGAGCTGGGGCGCTTTGTGGTGAGAGTCACGGGGCTGAGTTCCGCGGGTGTCAGAGTGGCGTCAGAGAGAGTCAGAGAGGCGGCTGCACCGTCATCTCCTCCAAGCAAGTGAAGGTCTGAACCAGGTACCAGGACAGGCTGATGGGAAAGAGATTTTGAAAGAAACAATGGAACTTTTTATTTTTCTTTCTTTCTTTTTTTTAATGTTTTATTTATTTTTGATACAGAGACAGAGCATGAGAGGGGGAGGGGCAGAGAGAGAAGGAGACACAGAACCGGAAGCAGGCTCCAGGCTCTGAGCTAGCTGTCAGCACAGAGCCCGACGCGGGGCTCAAACCTACGAATGTGAGATCTGACCTGAGCCGAAGCCGGAGGCTTAACCGACTGAGCCCCCCAGGCGCCCCTTCTTATTTTTATTATGAAACATTTCAAACGTACAGAATTAGGTAAGATACAGTTAATCATTATGCGTACATACAGGTACACACATACACACACGCACAGCCTCGATTCAACAACTGAAACAACAGAGTTTTAATCAGATCTTACCTCACTTACCAAGAACCTAAAAATGATGGTTTACAGTAATTGCACATTACGTAGATAGGAATATATTTTCCCAGTTGTTACACTAGGAAACAGTGTAACAGATTCAGATTCGGCACCTGATCCTGCTTTCTCATTACATTTTTAGCAGACAAAACGATAGTACCCTTTTTAGTGTGTGTAGCCCTTGAACATGAACTTCCATGTGAAGCCGCATCTCACTAACTTAA
>NC_043709.1:127282740-127332214 GCF_006229205.1 Suricata suricatta
TTAAGTTAGTGAGATGCGGCTTCACATGGAAGTTCATGTTCAAGGGCTACACACACTAAAAAGGGTACTATCGTTTTGTCTGCTAAAAATGTAATGAGAAAGCAGGATCAGGTGCCGAATCTGAATCTGTTACACTGTTTCCTAGTGTAACAACCGGGAAAATATATTCCTATCTACGTAATGTGCTATTTACTATAAGTTGGGGACTGTGTATAGTATGTTTTTTTTAATTAAATTTTTTAATGTTTTATTTACTTTTGAGAGAGAGAGAGCATGAGCAGGGGAGGTCAGAGACAGAGGGAGACATAGAATCTGAAGACAGTCTCTAGGCTCTGAGCTGTCAGCACAGGGCCTGACGAGGGGCTCGAACTCACGAACTGCGACATTGTGACCTGAGCCAAAGTGGGATGCTCAGGAGCCCCTATTTTGTTTAGTTTAGTTTTGTTTTATTTCCAGGTCCCTTCCTTTCCCCAGCCCCCTGTTTCAGGTTGTGTATATTGCTGTCTTTTTCTTTTTTCCAGTCTGACCCAGAGTTACTTTCTATGCATATCAGTTCGTAGGCCAGAGGGGTGTGCACCACCTGTTAAAATGCCAATTCCATAAATGCAAACTATTCCAGAGTCTCTGTTTATTTTATTTTCTAAAGTTTGTGTATTTATTTTGAGAGAGAGAGAGAGAGAGAGAGAGAGAGCGAGCTTCAGCAGGGGAAAGGCAGAGAAGAGAGCGAGTGAGAGGATCTCAGACTGGCTCCTTGCTGCCAGCACAGAGCCTGACATGGGGCTCCAACTCAGGAACTGTGAGGTCATGACCTGAGCCGAAACCAAGAGTTGGACACAACCTACTGAGCCACCCAGGCCCTCCAGCATCTCTGTTTTAAAACCACAGATGCCTTGGGGTCCCTAAGGTTGAGTAGTGCGATGATGATGAGGTCCTCTGAATTCCTTACATGATGAAACTCCGCCAGAGGAGCGTCAAGAGACACGCTCTGACGTTGGCTTGGGAGCTATAGATTATCATGCTTCAGTGAGGGGAGGTTCCTAGCTGTTGAAGTCCTTCCACAACCATCCTTAGGCCTGTGTATTTCTCATTCTGAGGGGGTGAGAGAGTAATCTGAAGAAAGCTCTACTGCTTCAGAATAGACTGCTGGGCTGTCGAGCAGTTAGAGATGGAGCCCACATGTCTAACACCCAGTCAGCACGAGGGAGAAAACAGAGACACTCTCGCTTGGTTCATCGGGAAGAATCTCCCTCTTTCTCCGGGGTCAGCTCCATTTGTCTGCCTCATGAGGACGGACGCTCTTGTTCCTTCTCACTCATTCTTTTCAATCATGTTTACTTGCACAAGTAACACATGGGTACATTCTCATTGTAAAGGAAACTTTTTTAATTTATAGTTTATTGTCAAGTTGGTTTCCATATAACAGCCAGTGCTCTTCCCCACAAGTGCCCTCCTCCATGACCATCAGCCCCCTTCCCCTCTCCCCCTTCAGCCCTCAGTTTGTTTTAATATTCAAGAGTCTCTCATGATTTGTCTCCCTCCCTCTCCCTAACTCTTTTTACCTCCTTCCCCTCCCCATGGTCCTGTTAGGTTTCTCCTGTTAGACCTATGAGTGCAAACATATGGCATCTGCCTTTCTCCACCTGACTTATTTCACTTAGCATGACACCCTCGAGGTCCATCCACGTTGCTATGAATGGCCAGATTTCATTCTTTCTCATTCGTAAAGGAAACTTCTATACAGATAGATTTAAAAAACCCTCCTAATTCCCCAGTCCCCACCATCTTCCTTCCTCAGAAGTAATCACTATTATCACTTTGGTATAAACTGTCCAGATTTTCTTGTTTGCATTTGCATGACTATATTTACATAGAGAAATGTGTGGTTGTATGTATGCATTTACATGAAATGCATTTCATGTTTCCTATAACGTTCTGCAACTTGTAGTTTTCAGGGAATAGTATGTCTTTGAGGTCTTTCCAGAAGATCATTTATGTGGTGTTTTCCAGATAAATTTTCTTCATTCTCTTTTTACTGCTACATTATATTCCATGGATGCACCAAAGTGTATCCAATATTTCTAATGATGGCTATTCAAATTTGTTTCATTTTAGACCAATTTTTAAACACTGCTGTAATAAACATGCTTTGCTCCTTCATGAAAACACTTGACTAATCCCCTAGGATAGATGTCTCTAGGAGACACTCAGAAGTGAATTGTTGGTTGAAAGGCCTGGACTTTTGATTAAAACAGACTCTGCCAAATTGCCGTTTCTGAACAGCATTGTCGGTGCACCAGCAGTGCGTAAGACAGCATCTGTTTCTCCACCTTGGCAATGGATAATCTTGACTTTTACCGCTTTTGCAAAAATGTACTATCTCACTGTCTATTATAATTAGTATTTCCATGAGACTCGGCGGGGTGGAGCAGACTTATTACCTACATGCCTTCCATCTTTTTTTTTCTCATTAAGACGCCTTAGATATTTCTTTCAACAGATATGTGCATGCATAATTAATTACAGCACTGTGTTATTTGTAAGGGGTGGGATGGGGATTCTGTCATCTTGGACTTGGCCCCTCTCGATGGTTTTGGAGCTTGTGTTTGGGGTCTGGACTGTGGTGGGACCAGAGATCCTGCCATTGACCTAAATAGTTTTGAAAGCTTACAGTTATTACTTAGTAAACATGATGCCTTTTTAAAAAGAAAGCTGATTTATTTATTTGGAGAAAGAGAGAGAGCACAGGAGCGGGGCAGAGAGAGGGTCCCAAGCAGGCACCACTCCATCAGCAGAGAGATTGACACTGAGCTTGAACCCATGAGCTATGAGATCATACAGACACTTAACTGACTGAGCTACCCAGGTGATAGCTTTTAAGGACAGACTGCTCTCCTACTCTTGAGGCTGTTGATGCCGAGTCAGGTTTTACTATTTATCCACATCCCTTTTACAGGGTCTGATTCTAACCCTGCTCAGCTGGTCAACTGAAACCGTCTGGCTCTGTTCGTCCCCTTCTGTGTGGTTTTTATTCACCTACAGAAACACCTGGCACTTTGCCTGTGTCTCCTCATCAACAGGAGCAGATCTGAGGATGTTCCTCTCCTGGTACCGTTGATCCCGTCTTTACTAGCATTTCCTCTGAGCAGGACATGCTTTCTTACCCTTCCCTCCTTGACTTCCAAGGTTTTAAGCTTTACCTAGACCCTCCTCTTCCCCATTTCCACCAACAAGCATTCTAGAATCTACCTTGGGTCTTGAGCAACCCGTGGGCCTGGAGGCGTGGGTGGGGCCATCAGCAACAGCTGCGGTGTGTCCTGTTTCCCTTGCCTGTGAACCCTCCGTCGCCACCTCTGCCTCCGCGCTCCCTGCCAGCCGCGCCCCACTCTGCACCCCGACATCCCCCCGCCTGCCTAGAGCAAGGCCTGCAGCCTTCTCTGCTCTCCAGGAGACGGAGCTGGTATCTTCTGAGGCGTGTGGGCCGTGTCTGTACCTGCGCGTCCCTAGAAACCCAACAGCCACTCACCCCTGGACCTTCTTTCCTGGCCCCCCGCCCCTCAAATGCGACACTGACCGCGTGGACGCATCAGGGCCCAGTCTGTGGTATGTTTCCAATTTACCATCTGCTGGTGGTGTGTCCGGAACCTGTTTGTCCAGGTGAGTGCTAACTACCTTTATGTGATAAGGTCTTTGAAAACAGGCCAAAGAGACAGACCAGTTCGATGCAATTCTGTTTCTACGGTGCTTAGCCCCAAACTATAAGCAAATCGGTATTTACTGAATGCTTCCTGGCGGTATGGTGTCCTACTACAAAAAAGTTATTTCTTTGTGTATTTCTTGGACTTCTCGAACTGGCTGGAAGGTGGGTGGTGGAGGGGATAGAGTGGTGGTAATTATTTTTGAAAACTTTTTCCAGGGGTTGAATGCCTCATTTTCATATATTCCTTAGAGGGTCTGATGTCATGCAAAGCTCTGGAAATGTAAATTATATTCACAAAGCCAGGTCACATTCAGTCCTACGGATCTGAACAAATGGGAGTGAAGGCCATTCCGTCCTTAGCCTTAAGTTCCTGCCATTCTTTGTACACCTGTCGTCCCAAACCAAGTACAACACGCAGGGGAAGGAGCCTTTCCCCAGCTCTGTTCTGCCTGGACGCCCTCAAGGAAGTTTTTCATGGCCAGTGGACCCTGGTTTATGTCCAGTTCTTCTTTTCCATGGTAAATTTCTACAATTTGAGGAATTGTTCAAAAGTACATAATTTAAAGAATTTTTTTGAAGAGTGTGACATATTTTGGCAGAAAGGATGTGGGCGTATATATTGTTTTATTTGAAAATGAAATAAATTCATTTTCATTTTAGGGGAGGTATATAGGACTTGGAATCGGAGAAAGCTGTGGGTTTTTATTTTGGGTTATTTGTTTTAGTTTATGAAACTGAACCCTCCTTAGCTCCAGATCTGTCACAATAGAACTCGTGTAATAACGTTTAGAAAGGTGTGAGTAGACTAAGACCTCTTGTAGCTGTTTGTTCTTTCTCACAAGGTGTTGGCAGAGTGCCACCCCGATGCTCTGGGGCTGGGGGCTGGGGTGTTGTCTTCCCAGCCTAACCGAGCACCTCACTTTGTGAAATGGAGACCACTGATCTCCCTGGGTGAGTGTGAGCTGTAAGACTGGGAACCGCAACACCAGCCAGGACCTTGTCTGCCACCCTAGGAAACCCAGAAAAAAAGGTGCTGCATGAATGCAGAATAGGAAGTGAGCCCTGGGCGCACCTGGGCGGCTCAGTTGGTGAAGCATCTGATTTGGGCTCAGGTCATGACCTCACGGTTCGTGACTCTTGAGTTCGAGCCCTGCATGGAGCTTTCTGCTGTCAGCACAGTCTGCTTTGGATCATCGGTCTCCTCCTCTCTGTCCTTCCTCTGTCTCATACATGCGTGCGCTCTCTCTCTCAAAAATAAACATTAAAAATATTTAAAAAAAAAGTGAACCCATGTTTAAAGGGTTTGCCCCCAGATGACTTGGCAGATCTTAAAAAAATAATAGTAACAAATAAAGAGCCCGGGACTTCCTGCCCCGTGACCCGGTGCCGGGGACCGGAAGTTTGGTGGGAGAGGAAGTGGAGGGAAGGAGCTTCAACAAGGTGTGAGCTCTCGAGGCTGCCGTCGGGCCGGCCCAGGGGACTTTCCCGGACACTTTGTGGGGCTGGATCCTCCGAGCTCCGCCAGTAGCCCGGTGGGGACCCGGGTCGCTGCCTCCCAGGAGCTGGGTGCGGGGGAGGATCCCGCGGGCCTGGGCCACCGCTGCCCCGAGGCGTGTTCATCAGAGCGAGGCAGGCTCCCTGGGGGACAGGGAGGGTCAGCTTCTGAATGGGACACAGAGACAGAGGCAGAGGAGAGCGGTGTGTGTGTAAAAACATAGACGAGGCCACGAGAACAGAAGTGGGCTCTCTGGCCTCATTGAACTTAATTTTTATTTCAAAATGCAAAATGCTTTTTCTGCCACTCTGTTCTCAGCTCTCTTTGCTCCGTTTCGTGGTGTTCTGACTCTTCACTTCGGTGTGCCTGATTCTGTAGTTAGCTCCGCCTTTAGTCTGTTTTCCACTTTTGCTGCATTGATCCAGGCTTCCCCCTGACCAACGCCCCCTTCCTGCTGGTTCCTGCAGTTTCCAGAACATACTTTAGAGACAACACTCTTCTCTGGCGTTAGGTGAAAAGCCCTATTTTTTATAAGAGCATATTTTTTCCTTTCTCTTAAAAAAAATCAAAACAACCCCGTCTTTATCTCCCTCTGATTTCTAAAGTCTCACTGTTCATTCCTTCCTACATCGACTTCCTCCTTTACCCCCTTACCTGCAACGTGCGTTGCTTTTCTGGTAACAGGTTTATTGAGATAGAATTCACATACCATACAGTTCATCCTTTTAAAGTGTACAATTCATGGGTCTTTCACAAAGTCACAGAGTTGCCTAAGTGCACCATTGGGATTATTTCCATCACCCCAGAAAGAAATACTGCATCCACTGGCAGTCGCTCCCCATGCCCCTCCCCCAGCCCTTTGGCAACCACCATTCCGTTTTCTGTCTCTATGGACTTGCCTGCTCTAGAGACTTCACAGAAATGGAATCGTCATATAGCATTTGTCTGTTGTGCGAGGCTCCTTCCACTTAGCCCTTGTTTTCAAGGTTCCTCCATGCTGTGGCACACATCGGTACCTTGTCTGTATTGCTGCATCCAGAGGTGCCATGTATATATATATGGCATGGATGAGGGTGGGGCCAAGAATCAGATGTGACGAGCAGGAACAGACAGCACATGGAAAAGAATAAGCGAAGTGATAGATTATTGAAACTCAGTGTGGAGGCTTGGCCAATGCATTGGCAATCATCTTGTGCTGAAATCATATAGGGGACCATTAAATATACCCTGGCAGAAGATATGACAAAATCTCTAAAATGGAGGAGGGGCTTAGTCCAGAAAATTCTTTCCACACAAATGCCAATGCTCCCAACACCCTCCTCTTGTTGCTTTCTCCTTTCTTCCCTCTTGTCTTTCTGTGGAAAGGAGCATTTACATCCTCTTTGAAACAGTGTGCCCATGAGGTTGTACACATGCCTGGTGTCTCCGTTCTAGTCTTGGTCAAGAAGGAGGGAAGCAATTTCTTTACTGGGAATTTGAAAGGGTCCCAAATAAGGAAGCGTAGCTAGACTGAAAAATAAAAAAAATGTTATCAAGTCAAGAGGAGATGAAAAAGGTCCCAAGACACTGAAGGGAGGGAGCTGGAGACCAACTGGCATTGAACCCAGCACTGGCAGTGACAGCCAGCTGGTTCAGTACCAGGAAGTCAACTTTGGTAGATATGTGTGTGAGGGAATCCAAGAAATGGTGTCTTAGATTTCCTTCATCACCCTGGCAGAGGTCAGAAACCTCCCCGGAGCCTCCGGTGTCTCACTCAGAAACAAAACTGACTGACCGCGTTCAAAGTTGAAAATTATAAGCCATTGCCATTAATGTGCACCATAAGCTAAGAAAGAAATATATGAACAGGATGGGAAAGTTCTCTTGCAAAAGTATCTCAAAAATTATATTCATAGTTACAAAATCCATTAAAGTGAAATATAATTAACTTGACTAATGTGGCTACGAAACATTAATAGAGGAAAAGAGAGAAAGGCCATGTTAAAGCTCTGGGATGGCTGAAATCTAAGATATTTTGAGTTTGGATTGGAAGGAAAGAAGAAAAGTCAGAGTATGATTTACCTGGCCTCACTATCAGGTGATATACTGCTGTGAATTCTGAAAAATCACACTCAGGCTCATTCTGGAAAGCTCTCATCTGTCCTGTTCCCTGAAGGTGCTAGGTGGCGATGCTTAATGCTCCTGGGGTATTACAGAGTTCAGGTCACCATTAGGTTTATTTACAATCTTCTGTAACTCCAGGAGCCAGACAAGCATCCACAGAGCTAGGAAGGGACCAATTATGCTAACAACCACCATTCTGTATTCGAATTCATTCATTTGCTCAAATATATATATAGTCAGGACTCTGGGAGTGACTAGGTCACGAGAGAGAAGCCCTGTAAATGGGATCAGTGCCCCAGAGAGCTCCCTCACCTCCTCCCCTTGGAAGGACGTGGAAAGAAGACGCCATCTGTGAACCAGGAAGCTTGGTTCTGTGGGCACCTTGATCTTGGACTTCCAGCCCCTAGAGCTGCGAGGAATAAATGTCTGTCATCCATAAGCGCCACCCAGCCTGTGGTTGTGTTATAGAAGCCTGGACGAACAGGGACAGGCCCACTCACGGAGCTGTCCAGGCAGGGGACACGCAGACATGAAAACATGGTCCATGGTGGGGCACCTGGGTAGCTCCAACTTCAGCTCATGTCATGGTCTCATGATTTATGAGTTTGAGCCCTGTCACTGTAGTGACAACTCAGAGCCTGGAGCCTACTTCGGATTCTGTGTCTTCCTCTCTCTCTGCCCCTCCCCTGCTTGTGCTCTCTTTCTCTCTCTCTCAAAATAAATAAATATTGGAAAAAAAAAAAAACCCACCAGGGTCCCGTGGTAATTGCAGGAAAACTCTAAAGACTAAAGGTGAGCAAGCATTACCAGGGACCCTCCCTGAGCTGGAGATTTGCCTCTGCCCCTCATGATGAGTCTGACTCTCTTTCTGGGTCATGCATCTGGTGCCTGGATCTTTCTGCATTTCAACAAAGTCCTCAGCCCCCTTGCAAATAAACGCTCTGGCTCGCCCACTGTTTTTCCAGACCTGCCCAGGTATAGCCCATCATAGGTCATGGTCATAGTCAGAACTCTGGCTGAAATCCCTGTTGTGTGTGTGATAGAAATTTTGAAAGTTACCTCTCTTTTCTTCTCTTATCATGATAAAAAATCTTCATCATATCAGAGTTACCATCTTAACTATTCTAGGGGCGCAGCACGGAGGATGTTCACAGTGCTGGGTGCCTGACCTACCATCCATCTCCTGACCTTTTCCGTCTCTCCAGACGGAAACTCTGTCCCCCTCCCCTCAGCCCCTGGCAGCACCATCCTACTTTCTGTCTCTCTGACTACTCTAGGTGCTTCATGTAAGTGGCATCGTAATGGAATTTGTCCTTCTGTGTCTGGCTCATTTCACTTAGTGTAATGTCTTCAAGGTTCACCCATGTCGTAACAGATGTCAAAAATGTGCGTGCATGTGTTAAATTCCAAGTGCTCCTTCTCCACTATGTTTTCAGCGTCCCTGCAGGAATGACTTTAGATATTGACATGGATATTGAACAGAATTTCACAGAGGAACCATTTATCAGGGTGTGGGTCTAAGGAAGCCAACAAGGGTGGTGCAGCCTGTCAGAGGGAGTAACAGTGAGGGACTGTTACAGCTCAAGGCCTTGGAGGGGCTGGGGAGGCGGTGACTGCCAGACCTTGGAGGGACAGTTGTCGCTGGAGGTAAGACCACCAGATAGGAGCTGAAGCCTTGGGAAGGAGGAGAACAGACCCTCAACCCACCCCCCCTCCATTCCTTATGCTTTGTAGTATGCAACCCAGCCAGGAGCCAGAGGGCGAGATTGGCCTTTCTGGGCACAGGTGCAGAAGGCTGGAGATGGGTTCTGGGGGAGCAAACGGTATGCCCAGCACACCCAGCTTCTGCAAGGAGCTGAGTGTGGGGTGAGCAGAGCGATGCAAGCCCGGGGGGCGCTGAGAGCAGAAGTGAGCTGGGTTTCCTGAAGAAGAGAGAGGCTGTGGAATAGATGCAGAGGAAAAATAGGTCTGGAAGGAGTGGGGGAGGGGGGAGAATGAAGAGAAAGTGGAGTCAACAGTTCCCATGAGGAATGTGGGGTAGAAACCTCAGAAACAAGATATCTAAAGGCAGTTTACTAGGTGAGGACCTGAAACTCCCTTCTCAGTGTCCTCAGGGGATCTGCAGGAATGATAACGCTTTACTGTCCAGGTGTTTGTAGAATTGTGAATGTGGCGCCATGTTGGAGCCTAGTTGGGAACAAGGAAGTCCAGTGTCACTTGATGGTAGACAGACTGACTGTCCTGCAACCCAATTCTGGAACCTGTGAATATGTCAGTTTACATGGAAATTGGGAGTTAATGTTTCCAGATGGAATTAAGGTTGCTGGTCAGCTGACCTTAAATTAGGGAGATTATCCTGGTTATCTGGGTGGGCCCAAGAGTCAGTGTCACATGACTCTGAGTTGAGCTGGGTCAGAATGACCCTCCCAGCCTCTGCCAGCTTAGGCTTACAAGATGGAGGCCACAAGCCGGGGACTCGAAGCCTCTGGAAGCTAGAGAAGCCATACTGATTTGCAGCCAGTATGACCCCTCCCAGACCTCCACCTGCAGAACTGTAAGATAATATATTTGTGCTGTTTAAGCCGTGAAGTGGGTTGTAACTTGTTACTACGGCAACAGGAGACTGATACCCTTGGGTCTTATGAGTTTGGGCAAAGTTAGCTACATTTGGGATAAAAATATGGAAGTGTTGGGGTGCCCAGGTGGCTCAGTTGACTAAGCGTTCGACTTTGGCTCAGGTCTTGATCTCACGGATTGTGGGTTCAAGCCCCGAGTTGGGCTCTGTGCTGACAGCTTGGAGCCTGGAGCCTGCTTCAGGTTCTGTGTCTCCCTCTCTCTCTGACCCTCCCCTGTTCATGCTCTGTCTCTCTCTCTTTCTCTCAAAAATGAATAAATATTAAAAAAAATTTTAAATATGGAGCTGTTTATAATTACCATAAGTATTTACAGCTGAACTTGTAAACTTCACTGATGAAGGTTTTGATTCACCACTGGACTCCCTCGCGGGGGCTGAGCGTCACCCCGGCTCAAGCGGGGCCGGGCCTCACCCCTGCTTCCACGGCTGCAGGACGCGTGCTGTTGTTGTCAGCTGGGTTCTCGTGTAGCTTCTCCCGGCCTGATTTGTTGATCAGCGTGGGGTGTGTGGTTTTCATTTTGCATCTTCATCAGTCTCCTTGGAGAGCCCAGGGCTGGGGCCCACCTCCGAGCCCCACACACTCTTTTTAGAGCTCTCCCCATGGGTAGTTTAAAGTCCAGTCCATCATGCAAAGGTCTTGCTGGTTTGGGGGCCCTCGTTTTCACCTGCAGGAACTCTCATTTCCATCTGCTGGGCACACAACTTTGGCAAACTCATGGTGGAAAAACGGTAGGAGACTGACTCTTGGGCAATAGACAGCTCCCACAGGGGAGACGCTCGGGTCTCCCAGACCTGAAACGCCTGTGCGTCTTGACATCAGTGCATCCGCAGCCCATTCAGGCGCTGCCAGTGAGAGTACAGAGCATGTAAACCACTAAAGATGAGAATGGGGCAATAGTTAATAAAACAGTATCGAATGTGCTGGTAGAGCTGTGTTCCCTCTGGTCCAGCAATCCAGCTTAGATCCTTTTATTCTGAAGAAACACCCTGCAGAATGCAAAGCAGCATATGACAAAAAGGTCACTGATGGTGGAATTTTGTTACCATAGCAAATACTGGAAACACAACCAACGCTCCCATCCATCAGAGACAGGTTGAACCAGTCTTTTAGCAGCGAAGGGATGGAGTATCACGCAGCCATAAAAAAGAGAGAGAACAGGGGAGGGGCAGAGAGAGAGGGAGACTGAAGCAGGTTCTGTGCTGTCAGCACAGAGCCTGATGCAGGGCTCAAACTCACAGACTGTGAGATCGTGACCTGAGCTGAAGCTGGACATGCAACCGACTGAGCCCCATCCAAGTTATACTGTTAAGTGAAGAAAGTAAAGTGGAAAAGAATATACAAAGCATGTTACCATTTCCTCACAAAGGGGGAGAGTAAGAATTGTGTGTGTGTGTTTGCTCGTTTTCACGAGAACCCCTGGAAAGATAAACCAGAAACAAGGGAACACGATCACCTGCAGGGCATGGGTGTGAACGGCGTGGAAAGAGGAGGAGTAGGAGGGACAGTGACACTCTTCTGAGGATCATTTCATGCAGCTTTGAATTTTGAGCTTAAATACTTAAAACTTTGAATGTAAGTATTTAAAAAATTAAAGAGGATGGGGGGGGAGTTGAACATAGCAAAAACGAAGCTAAGTGGTTAGCAAGTTGATGGCATCATCCCCCTGAGAGGAGGCTTGTCAGTAACGTTTGAACCCTATGCTCTGACTACAGGGATAGATTCTAAGGGAAACAAGACTGGCAGGAGGCTTGTGTATTCCGATGAGAGCTGATAATGATATTGGTGTCTTCGTGCTGAAACTCCGCAAGGTACGGCCTCTGAGCAAACATGCTGTGTGGGGCGGCCTCAGGCTCTCGAGGTCAGAGGAGGGAGCTGCCGTGGAGTGGATCAATGCTCGGCTTCTGGATTAGGACTGGAAGCATCGCTATGAATCATGATTTCCTGGCTCTATTCACTGTCGAAGATAAAGCTGGACATTAGTGAAAGCTGTGGAAGCAGATTTTACACAGGAGCTACTGAGAGCAGGGACAAGAACTGAGCTCCATTCTGATTTGCACAGAGTAACTGGCGAGAATAAAGCAGTTGGGAGGGGGACAGAGCAGCGCTCAAGCGAAAAATTACAAAAGATTGGTGAGCGGCAGTGTCACTTAGGCCAGCTCCGTCTGCTGGCTGGCAGGGAAGGATTCGTCCCCCCACGGAGACTGGGAGACAGAGGTCCTATCCTTCCTGCTGACTGCCTTCCCAAGGCATGACTTTGAGAGCCCAAAGGAAGGCATTCTTGAGTTCAGGAGAAGCATCTACATCTCAAAGAGTCAGAGGAGGGATTCACAATTATAAGCCCTTTTTAGTGAATGCTCTAAGACAGGGTGGTCAGTAGCCTATCTGAGATGTTGGCTGGAATGAACAGTAAATTCTCCTGATGGCTTCAGTTTTCCAGATGGGCATTTAGGGGTTAGGGGCTGGGGTCCTCCTCAGGACATAGCCTTCTGCTGCTTGAAGCCACGCTGGAGTTTGGTGTCTCTTAGTGCAGAGGTTTGGATGGGGTCATTATGTTCAGGTCTTCCTGCTGAAGATGACTTGAAGCAATGCCTCTCTGGGATCCAAGGACACATTCGTCCTCAGATGTTGGTTTCTAAATACCATTCCCTCTACAAGGAACAAGCCTTCTTGGATAAATTGGCTGATTCCAGATTAAGGACAGGGAAAATACAATGTGTTTGGAACTTCTTGTGCCAGAAAGCAGAAAGTGTTCCAAGGCCAATGGGTAGGAGCAGCCACATAATTTGCACGGCCCAGTGCAAAATGAAAATGCAGGCCAGTTGTTGAAAAATTACCGGGAATGTCAAAATAGCAACAGCAGAGCAGTGAGTCACGTAGGTGGCTTTCCTAAGAGTGAGGTCTTGTGCAACTGCCCATGTCACACGCCCGGGATCCTGACCCTGATCGTGGAAGACGTGTGAAAAGTCCAGGGGAGCCAGCTGGAAGGGGTTCCTGCTGGTTAATTTTGGGACCAATGTGAGCACCAAGAACCAGTAACAATGGCAATGGGTTATAAAACATGAAATTAGGAAAGAATCCATGAGTTTATAGTGATGCTAAAACTGTGTGTATTGCCAGGGAGGGAAAATTTTTATGAAGAATGTCAGCTCATAAGTGTAGACCCAATGATAAAATTATGAAAATTACCTTTTTTTTATAGTCACCAATGTAATAATGATGCTAAACCCATTGGATTAAAGATTGTGGAGAAGAAGGTTATGCATACAATTGATGTCTGCCTTTATTATCCCAGAAGTTACTTATTAATTATAAATAGGGAAAGATGTTTTCACAATAGATCTGGCAGAAAACACCCTTAACCAAATGACCAACCTTGCATGGCTGACAATGAGACACTATGTCACGTGCCTCCTGATAGAAAGCCATGAAAAGTACATCAGGTAGTATTTTGCCCAAAACTTTTAATTTTAACCTGATCATGAAGAAACAAGCAAACAAGGCAACTGGCCTGAACCCTTAAAAAAGGGAGGAAAAAATAAAAGAAAGAAAAAGGAGGAAAGAAAAAGGAAAACAACCAAAACAAAACGCAGAGCTGTTCTGGATAAAAGGAGGATAAAGAAACATGAGAACCAAGTGAATCGGATGACATTTAATGACCTAGATTGAAAAGGAGCCGAGGAGGAAGACTTCCGGGGTGACTCTGGGCTCTGGGATTTTGAACTGCAAATAATAATACTACGACCTCAGCGTGAAGCTTCTTGGATGTGCTGATGGTGTTGGTTACTGGCATGTAGAAGAATGTGTTTGTTTTCTGAAGATCCATGCAAAGGATTTTAGACTGAAATGCCTTGACATCAGCAACTTAGTTTCAAATGAAAGGGAGGGATGGAGGGAAGGAAGGAGAAAAGAAGAGACGGAGTGAGAGAGATTCAGAGACAGAGAGGGAGAGGGATAGAGAGGGCAAATGTGGCAAAACGTTCTAGTTGTTTGAATGTGGGTGAAGAGTATGTAGCAATTGTACCGTTTTTTCACTGTTCAATAGGACAGACATTTAAAAAAATAAGCTAAGGAAAGAAAGTTTTTGTCACTAAAGTCACTAACAAGGAGGAGCATAGTTCCTAGCACATCAAGGGCACAAAGGCTCCCTGTCTTGACTGGCAGATCTCCTGCAGCAGCGGACCCGCCATGGGCACATCCACATAATTGATGTGTGTCCCTGCTCTAGTAACGCAGCAGAGATCAAATAAGAAAATGTATGAGACAAAATGTTCTCATTTCCTAGATCCGTTTTGTAGATGACCTCATATTTTATAGATTTTAATTCTGGAAATACAGATTGTGTTTATCTATGAGCTGTTACAGATGTTCTTGCTGTTGGTAGTCGTGTAATAGTTTGTGTCCTATAAATACAGAATTCATGATCGGTCTATTTCAGACAATTACCATCAAAAAAGAAAAAAGCAGTGTATCTAAAATGGGAAAATCATCTCTGCTGCCTTCCTGAGCGCTCCTGACGGGAGAGGACTGCTATTCCAAGTGGGTTTCCAGCTGCACATTTCAGGCGTGATTTTCTTTTACTACCTGTCTCGTTTCAGGGCTGGGTATAATAGGACATGTTCATATCATGACATGCCTCCTGGGTGACATGCCTAATGGGCAGTGAGGGTATTCCTGGAAGCCACCCCCACCCTGAGATGGCTAGCAATAACCATACACCCAACTCATTGTGAGTCCTACCAAGCCCTGGCTTGCTGATTCAACTTCTTCTTAGCTGGCATCCAAAATGCCATGGCCATTCCAGTGGTATCCATGCGGGGGGAGGTATGATGGAGAGAAAAATACAAGAGGAAAGAGACGATGGTATTAACCTAGTATAGTTAAAATACGTTTAAAAAAAGAGGAGAGCAAGGGACAGAGGGAGAAAGTTCATCAGTGTTCATTAGGTTAAATGGGTGGCGAAGGTGTCCAAGGGGGCAATCAGAAATGTAGGTTTATTTTTCTATTTTTATTTTTTATTTTTTTTAGCATTTATTTATTTTTTGAGAGAGAGAAAGAGAGAATGTGTGTGTGTGTGTGTGTGTGTGAGTGTGAGTGAGTGAGGGAGGATCAGAGAGAGAGGGAGACACAGAATCCGAAGCACGCTCCAGGTTCTGAGCTGTCAGCAGAGTCCGATGCGGGGCTTGAACCCACAAGCTGTGAGATCATGACCTGAGCCGAAGTCAGACTCTCAACTGACTGAGCCACCCAGGCGCCCAGAAATGTAGGTTTAAAGAGATGACGGGTGGCAGTGTAAACACTGCAGAGTCACCCCACAATCAATGTGGCTGCATGAGTTCCCCCAGAAGAAAGCGTGTAGAAGGAGAAGAGAAGTGAACCAAGGGCAGAATGTTGGGTGACGCCTGTATTCTGTTGTCAGGTGCAGGTGGGGAGACTGCGGTCAAGTCCTGGGCCAAAATGCTGATTGCGGCCGGGGTAAGAGGGCTGTGACGGATAGGCATGACCAGGCCGGTTTGGACTTTTGTCACTTACAATGGAAAGGTTTCTGATAATACACACATTTAAACATTTAAAACAAGATATAAACAAGATATAGTCTTATACAATTATAAAATCAAAGCATACTAGTGAAATTACAAACTCATGAGGTAGAAATTAAGATTTAGTATGACATGGAATTATCTTACTGAAATAAAATAACTGCTATTGGTGTTAATAGTAGAAAAATCTATATGGTTAAGATTTCACTTGTTGGTTTGGTTACTGTGATTTTTAAAAAACTATCTATCTATCTATCTATCTATTTATTTATTTTGAGAGAGAGCAAGAAAGAGGGAGTGAGCACAGTGGGGGAGGGGCAGAGAGAGAGAGAATCCCAAGCAGGCTCCGTGCTGTCAGCAAAGAGATGGACATGGGGCTCAAACCCACCAACCATGAGTTCATGACCTGAGCTGAGATCAAGAGTTGGACACTTAACTGACCACACCACCCAGGTGCCCCTTGATTATCTTGATTTTGAGCATGCTGCCCATCATTTGAGTGACTGTCATGATCTATGTTGATATTTTTTCTCTTTTTAAAATTAATTTATTTTTTATTATCTCTTTAACAAAGCCTGTTCTACATCCCCTATCTATTATTTAGAAGGGACAGTCTAGGGGCGCCTGGCTGTCTCAGTCATTTGAGTGTCTGACTCTTCATTTTGGCTCAGGTCATGATCCCAGGTTTGTGGGATTGAGCCCTGCATTGGGTTCTGTGCTGAGCCTGGAGCCTGCTTGGAATTCTCTTTCTCTTTCACTCTGTCCCTTTCCCTGTTTGTGTGCGTGTGCTCTCTCTGTCTCTAAAATAAATAAATATATAAATAAATAACACAATACAATATAATATATATTAGATGGGACAGTCTAATAGTGCCTCTCAATGTGATGACAGTAGTATCATTTAACAAAGTTTATTCATTGATTGCTCACTATGCACATTAATGACCTGTGGTAAGTTGGTGCGTGTTCTCATCATGGGATCTTTACTCCACATGGCTCATGGTGTGAATATGGCTCTGGGTACTGGGACCCACACTACTGAGCTCTGTGTGCTTATATCATTGTGCGTATTTTGAGGATCCAATTCTCCCACTATTTTTCTCCATTCAAACTACTACAATACCTTCATCTTGATCATCTGGCTTCAAATGGCCTGCAAAGATTTAACCATATAAATAAAAGAAGTAAAGGTATATAGTTAACTAAAACTGGGTGGTGGAGGGAAGAAAGGAACGGGGAAGAGGAGGGATCTACTAATTCACCATTGCTCAGAATAAGGTGTCACTTTCATGGAAAGAATGCATATGGCAGGGCGCCTGGGTGGCTCAGTTGGTTGAGCGTCTTACTTCAGCTCAGGTCACGATCTCACAGTTTGTGAGTTCCAGCCTCAGTTCAAGCCCTGGCTCGTGCTCACTGCTGTCAACACAGAGCCCACTGTGGATCCTCTGTCCCCTTCTCTCTTTGCCCCTCCCCCCTCTCAAAAATAAATAAACATTTAAAAAAATGTATATATATGCCAATATTTCCATGTCAGTGGCTTAGGTAAGCTATTTAATTACTTGGTTTCCTCATCTGTAGAGTCATGTTATGATGATCAAATGAGGTCTTGTAGCTAACATGCCTAAAGCTGGGCCTGGTACACAAATGGTGTTCAGTAATAGTAGATTATTGTCAAGTTTAGACATTTATTTATTTATTTATCTAAGTTTGTTTATTTTGAGAGAGAGAACACACATGCAATTGGCGGAGAGGCAGAGAGAGAGCAAGAGAGAATCCCAAGAAGGCTCCATGCTATCAGCTCAGACCCTGACTCAGGGCTTGAACTCACAACTGTGAGATCATGACCTGAGCCAAAATCAAGAGTCGGACGCTTAACCAACTGAGCCCCCCAGGTGCCCCTCAAGTTTAGACATTCAGTAGGACTAGAATAAATGTGGAGCTCACAGTGCTGGCTGGTGACATAAGTAAGACTCAGAGGTGTGATAGGCTTGACCAGAGAGAGATGGCCGGGTCCAGTCAGACCAAGTGAGCAAAGGGCGGGTGTTGGCATCTAGGTCTACACTGATTTTATGCATCCAGATCATTGCCAGTTCTGATGTTTTACCTGAAGTTAGCGTCTCACTGTGCTTGCGTCAAGATAGTTGCATCGGTCCCAGATTGTCCAAACCCCAGCGGGCCATTTGTTAGTAAGTTTATTATCAGTCTGGGGAAATCTTTGGTGTGCAGTCCATTCCCGGAGATTAAAAAATGATCATTTATTTTGTCTTCGAGAATTAGAATGCTGTTGGTCTTCTTTGGAGCTTCTCTTTTTAGTCTTTCTTAAAGAACTAATTTCTATTCTGTTTATGTTAAAGAATTCAGTCCTGGGGTGCCTGGGTGGCCCAATCAGTTAAGCGTCCGACTTAGGCTCAGGTCACGATCTCACAGTTCGTGAGTTTGAGCCCTGCGTCAGGCTCTGTGCTGACAGCTCAGAGCCTGGAGCCTGCTTCAGATTCTGTGTCTCCCTCTCTCTTTGCCCCTCCCCCACTTGTGCTCTGTCTCTCTTGGTCTCTCAAAAATAAACAACTGTAAAAAAAAATTTTTTTTTTAAAAAGAAGTCCTGATTATGTTGTAGCCAAGGTTTGAATCAAGCATCTTGCTTCCATCCTGGTTGTCACTTAGATATGATCTGATCCGGATCATGAGTTTCCTAAGGTGGCAGATAAGGAATAATAATGCCCACTCCCTCTGGATTGTTAGGATTAAATTAGATGATGGCTCGAAAACTCAGCTCATTGGCGGCAGTACCTTAGTACCGTTGTCCACACTCTCCCAACTCCTGCCACACCAGTTAAAGAGCTCTTTGCAAGATTAGCAATTCTTTGGCATACAAAAAATATTTCATCTTTTATTTTATTTTATTTTATTTTATTTTATTTTATTTTTTAATCTCTACACCCAATGTGGGGCTTGAACTCAACACTCCAAGATCAAGAGTACACACTCTACTGACTGTGCCAGCCAGTCACCCCTTCCCCCACCTAATATTTAATTTATGGTGGGAAAATATTAAAAACTATACTACCAGGCTGAGTCTTACCACATTTGAGAAAATCAGAGAGGAGTTTCTAATTGTAAGCTTACTTTATCCAAGATGAAGAGATACTAAAATTCCCAGGCAAGGGAAAAAATATCTGCCACTAACCTAAATATGTGCTTATTATCCGAGTTTCCTTTTTCCTGAGGAATGTGGCTAAAGTACAAGTGATTCCCACAGATTAGCCACAAGTGAGTTTACTGGGAGGCCCAGTGCTGGCAGGAACGTGCTGGAGAGTCGCTATGAGCCACACAATCTCAGCAATCACTACCTCTACCTTCTGTTTCCTCACCGTAAGTGAGGTGATCATCCTTAGTTGGGGCGGGGAGGGGCGTCAGGAATATAAGAGGACATTTCTGTTGTCACAGCAGTTACAGGATACGGTAGCCATCTTCTAAGATGGCCCCCAGGGACCTCTGCTTCTGGCGGTCACGTGGCTCCGTAGTTCCTCCCACACTGTGGCAAAGTCAGTCTGCGTGATCGGTAGGATGGCCACGGGAGTGAAGGTCAGCCACTTCCAAGGTAAGGTTAGAAAGGGCACTGCAGCTTCTCTCTTGGACTTTCCCCCTACTTATTTTGTGGAAAGCCTCATCATGAGCATGGAGATGGCCACGTGGTGAGGAACTCAAGCCTGCTGCAAACCAGCCGTGTGAGTGAACTTGGAAGCAGGCCCTCCATCCGCACCCGGGTCTCAGATGCCGGCAGCTCTGGCTCACACCTGGACGGCAGGCAGGTGGAGACCCTGAGCCTGACCCATCTAGCTAAGCTGCTCCCAGACTCCCGACCTATGGAATTGGAGATAATAAATGGTCCTTGTTTTAAGATGCTAAGTTTAATAATGTTTTTAAAGTTTATTTCTTTATTTTAAGAGAGACAGAGGCAGTGCAAGTAGGGGAGGGGCAGAGAGAGAGGGAGAGGGAATCCCAAGCAGCAGGCTTCACACTGTCAGCATGGACCCTGACGCAGGGCTCGAATCTGCGAACCGTGACATCATGACCTGAACCAAAACCAAGAGTCGAACACTTAACCGGCTGAGCGCCCCATTAAGATTCTAAGTTTGGGGCACCTGGGTGGCTCAGTCGGTTAAGTGTCCGGCTTCGGCTCAGGTCATGATCTCATGATTCGTGGGTTCAAGCCCTACGTCAGGCTCTGTGCTGACAGCTAGCTCAGAGCCTGGAGCCTGCTTCAGATTCTGTATCTCCCTCTTTCTGTGACCCTCCCCTGCTCGCAGTGTCTCTCTATGTCTCTCAAAAAAATAAATAAAAAACATTAAAAAAAAAGTTTCTAAGTTTAATGTAATTTGGTGTACAGCAATAGGTAACTAACGCAGGGCACTACTGGCTTTTAACAAGAGGAGTCAAGGATGTTAGATGTCCGGCGGTCTCTGGGACAGTCCTGCTGCATGAAGGCTTGTCCTATCTTGCCTTAGACTGGATGTTTGTGCCACTGACAAAATTCATATGTGGAAACCTAATCCCCAAGGGGCTGGTATTCGGAGGTGAGGACTTTGTGAAGTGATTAGGGCACGAGTGGGAAAGCCCTCCTGATTGGGGTTAGTTATAAAAGGACCCCAGAGAGGTCCCTTGTCCCTTTTGCCATATGAGGGCGCAGTGAGAAGACAGCTGTCTGTGAACCAGGAAATGCGCCTTCACCAGACCCTGAGTCTGCCGCTGCCTTGACCTTGGACTTCCTAGCGTCAGAACTGTGAGAAAGAGATGTTTGTTATTTGGCTCACAGTCTCTGGTATTTTTATTACAGCCACTTGAATGGACTAAGACACACCCCCAATGTGGAAGTCACGCCTCTCCTACCACTGGCATAATCCCTCCCGGTTTGGAATGTGTATGACTGTATTTGGGGGGTTAAAAGCGAAAGATCAAAAAGAAAAGGTAACCATAAATTGTTATGTGACTCTCTCCAACTTTTAATGTAGGTATTCAATAGCCTCAAGGTTGGAATCTGTCTTGCAGAAATTCTTACAGATGTGGATTAAATTATGTACAAAAATAAACCTTACCCATTTGTTCACAATAACTGAATGCTGCAAATACCTAAGTTATTAGAGGAATAGTCAAATAATTACAGTATATCTGGGATATTATGCATGACATAAAGTGAACTCTAAAAGATATTGTTAAATGAAAATCTAATCACAGAATAATACAAATGGCACACCCTTTGGATTTTTAAAAGCAATATATGCATATGTATAAGTGCACAGAAGTGGAGAAGATATAGAATGATTCACCTCAAATTTGACTTTTCATTCTCCATGCCTCTGTATTGTTTCAATTGTTTCACAATGAGCATTACTTTTATGGTTACAGAATGTTCTAGATTATTATATTACATGACAAGGGTAATGTCCTACTTACTTTTGGTGCCATCGAGGTTGCTCCAATTCTCATTTCACACTCCAAGATGGGCAGAAGAGGCTTACATTTCTGGTCTGGATAAGAGGGAGTCCAAGAATGAAGTTGTGATTGGTACAGGGCAGAGGACCAGAGATGGGGAAATCAGCGTGGAACATATTTCCTGTCTGGGCGTTAGGCCCTCAGCTCTGTGGGCTCTGCCCTCCGTCTAACGGCCCTCCATTAGCTGGCCTGGGAACATTAGAAGAGCTCTAAATCCAGAGATGGAATTGGGGACACTTGAACCTAGCAGGTTCTGCAGACCCTTAGAGTCTCCTTGGCTCCTTTAAAAAGGAAGTTGTGCTTCCAACTCAAAAGCGAAGTCAGAGGTTTTGAGTAAGAACCAGGACTTGAAATTCCTTAGACGGGAATGCATCCATTCTTTCTCAAAGCACACCTCCCATTGTTCATTGGCCTTTGTTTGTTTTTAAGTATGGTCACACCCCACACGGGGCTTGAACTCACAACCCTGAGAGCAAGACCTGAGATCAGTGAGATCAAGAGCCCCATGCTCCACTGACTGAACCACCCAGGCGCTCCTGCTGGCTGCATTTTTACCTTTGCAGGTCTTAGCCAGATAAACAATACGGTAACAGAGGAGGCCCGGTTCATTATCAACCAAGAAAAACTGGGAGTTATGTCTTCCAAGTCCTAAAGTGTACAATGAAGATGAAAACGCGAGTACTCAATATGTCTAAGGGGAACTGAACGTTTCCATTTGTGTGTGAAGATAAGACAGTACAGACATCTCAGCAAATGAGAAATAAGAACCAAGACGAGAGATGTGGAAACAGAAAAAAAGACTGAAAAAAGAACATTTTTAAAGATGTGGTTGATCACTTCTTGACCATCATCTTAAGAGACTATAAAATTGTATATTTTGGGTTGTCTGAGAACCCAAACTTCCATGATGGCCTTTCACCTGGAGTTTGTCACAAACAATGCTTGTTCTAGAGAGTAAGACATTATTTCCACACATGCCCCAGCCCAACGGTCCACAAACCCCTCACTCGGGACAGGAAATGTACATTCAGTGAATGACTATGTCAAAAACACAATCATTAAGAGTGGGTAAAACCTACTGTTTTTCTTTTGTATGGAATTGCTGGAAGGAAGCCAAGGAAGTGACACATTTCACCTCCTGTTTCTGGCTGAACAACCCTTAAAACCATTGGTAGTTGCTAATCACAATGTGTAGGGTCTTAGGTACTGTGGGTTACTTAATTTATTTCCCAGCCAACAAATTTTAATTTTTTCATATTTCCATAAGGAAATGAGAAACAGTGCCTTTACCTAGATTGCAAATCTATTCCCTTTTTTAAAATTTAAAATTTTATTTATTTTGAGAAAGAGAGAGAGAGAGCATATGTGCATGAGTGGGGAGAGGCAGAGAGTGAGAGAGAGAGAATGAGTCCCAAGCAGGCTCCATGCTCAGCATGGACGGAGCCTGATGCAAGGCTTGATCTCTTGACTCTAAGATCAAGACTTGAGCTGAAATCAAGGATCAGACGCTTAACTGACTAAGCCACCCAGGTGCCCCAATTGTAAATCTATTCTACTTTATTAGAAGTGTGGGAAAATATCCTTTATATCATGTACTCGGTTCCTAGCGTGCACAGAATTGTGTTGGTTTTTCAAATCTTTAAGTAACTTCTCTCCAACTCATTCAAGGCAGAGAGTAAATAGGATTTCTTTCCTGTGTCCCTGAGTGCAGCTGACTTCACTGCCTCTCAGAGCCCGAGTTTCCTCATCTGTGAAATGGAGGCATTTACTGTCAGGGTCACATGTGTACTTTCTATACTTTACACACATGCAGACAGGTGAAAGTACTTTGTGAATAGTAAAGTAAGAGAAAAATGTGAATTACTTTTCCAACTGAATTTAAGGGAGTTGAGTATTTTTTCTCCTAAATCTAGGATAGGACAAGTCTGTACATATAAGAAAGCGTATCAAACCCAAGTCAGGAGAGTGGAAAGTGAAGACAGCCGGTTGAATAAGAGGCTCTTAGGCTCAGGCCAGAGATCTGAGCTGGAGAAGACAGGCTGGGGAGTGACCAGCCTATCTGGGTGGGTGAAGTCAAAGGTGAGGGTTAGGTCCCATAAGGAAAGTGTATAGAACTAAAAGAGGTGAGGATAAAGGCACCTGGGTGTCTCAGTTGGTTAAATGTCCAACTCTTGATTTCGGCTAAGGTCATGATCTCACTGTTAATGGGTTTGAGGCTTCAGGCTCTGTGCTGACAGTGAGGAACCTACTCTGGGTTCTTGCTCTCCCTCTCTCTCTGTCCCTCCCCCAATAAATAAGTAAACATTAAAGAAAAAAAAAGAGGTGAAGATTACCAGTGACTAAACCCAAACTAATACCAGCTGTTTAAGACAGAGGTCTTTAACTAGGATAGAGCCCTCCTTGTGAAGACTTTCTAAGTCCTGTGTACATAGTTCTTTTTTTAACGTTAATTTATTTATTTTGAGAGAGAAAGCATGAGCAGAGGAGGGACTGAGAAAGAGGGAGACAGAGAATCCCAAGTGGGCTCCACACTGCCAGTGCAGAGCCTGACACGGGGCTTGACCTCACAAACTATGAGATCATGACCTGAGTTGGAATCCAGAGTCAGATGCTTAACCGACTGAGCCACCAAGACGCCCCCATGTGTATAGTTATTTTAAGGGAGTTCATTTCTAGAGCCTCAGCTTTAATTTATTTTGGTTTTTTTTTAGGTTTATTTTTTTATTTTGAGAGAGAACACAAGTGGGGCAGCGACAGAGAGAGGAATAAGAAAAAAAATCCCAAGCAAGCTCCACACAGTCAGCATAGAGCCCAATGCAGGGCTTGAACTCAAGAATCATGAGATCATGCCTTGAGCCAAAACCAAGAGTTGGACCCTTAACCAACTGAGTCACCCAGGCGCCTCAGCTTCAATTTCTTTTATATATTTATACACACACACACACACCCAGACACACACACACATGTATATATATTTTTAATGTTAATTTATTTTTGAAAGAGAGAGAGAATGAGCAGGGGAGGGGCAGAGAGAGGGGGGATAGAATCTGAACCAGGCTCCAGGCTCTGAAGTGTCGGCACAGAGCCCGACACGGGGCTTGAACTCATGAGCTGTAAGATTGTGACCTGAGCAGAAGTTGGACTCAGGCACCCCTTTCAGTTTCAATTTCTCATCTTTCCTCACTTGCCCTATTTCACAGCGGACCTGGGATGGAATAGAGCATGGGGGACAGTGTCTCCTCTGTAACCCTCTCACGCCTGCCTTCTCTTCCACTTTCCAAAAGGAAGACACACCCTTCATCACACCATGTTGCGTTTTGTGGGAAGGGAAAACCTCTAGGGCGGCAAACAAAGGGGAGGCTGGAAATGTTGGCGCTGGTTCTGAGAGAGCACGTGGCCAAGGAGCAGCCCCGCCCGCTGGTGGTCTCCAGCTCTGTGCGCTAGCGAGTTGAAGTCGGACCTCACTGACCCGTCCCCCTGGTGAGCCATCACGAGTGGTTTGTGACTGTAGATTGTTCCGTTTGCAGCATAACCCAACAAGAGCGCAAAGATTTGAGAGCCATTACTCGAAAAAAAAAAAAAGTCTTCCTCTTCCATCCATTTATTTGTAAGGTTTCTCAAGGCTTACATCTATAAAAATGAAAAATAGGACTCAAGTTGATGGTGAACCTTGTCTCATTTTAGAGACCAGTGATATTTACTACAGAGGACTAAACTGGGAAATATATATAGATGTCTATGTCTACCTATGTATCTATACCTATCTCCAGAACCACAAATGAAGGGATGCATTTCTTACTCAATTCAGGCTGTCATAACAAAATAACCACACCAGGTGATTTATAAACAATAGAAACTTATTTCGCACTGTTCTGGGCTTTGGGAAGTCTGAGATCGAGATGCCGGCAGATTCTGGTCTGGGAGGCTTGCTTCCTAGCTCATGGTCGGCATACCTTTTCCCTGGGTCTTCACCTGTGGCTTCTCTTTGTGAGACCACTAATCCGCTCATCACCTAATCCCCCCAAGGACCCCACCTCCTAATACTATCCCATGGGGGATTAAGATTTCAACATATCAATTTGCAGGAGACGCAAACATTCAGACCACAGCAGTTTCCAATAAATATTTGAGGGAAAAACCTCGAGTGACAGAAGGCAGACCGTGGTTGTCGGGAACAAGGGTCGAGGACTATCTGCAAAGCTCTAAGAGGGAACGTGTGGACTTAAGGAAATGTTTTATATCTTGATTTGGTTACATAAATGCACAGAATGGCCCGAATTTATCAGCATGAACACCTCAAGTGGGCGGATATTTTTGGATGTAATTTGTATCTCATTAAAACTGGGGCAAAAGTTTCCTTTTCTGCTTAATTGTTATTTATTAACTTTATAGTATGTTGTTGTTTTGATGAATTATGTGCCAGTTAATCAGTGTAATGGCAACTCACCACGGATGAAACTCTTGAACATTTAGAGGCTTATGGGTATGGGAAACACAGCAAATTGTAATTTATACTTCTTTTCCCAGAGAAGCAAGGGATCAATAAAAGGCATAAAGTATAAAATATACTAAGATTAAATTCTGCAGGAGAATATGATATCAAAGGGAAAAAGGAATCACATAAAATGTCAAAGGTTAAAAAAGAGGTTGCTCAAATATTTTAAGAAATGGATGATAGTGGGTTATAACCAGCACCATGCTTTATAGAGTCCATTAGATTTATTTAAAAGAATGATAGAACAGTTTCACTTAAAAATAATATGATGTATAATATACTGGAAAATTCATTCTTTGCAACCATTTAGACTTAGGAGAACATGTCAGCTTCAAAACATACAGGCACATGATCCTTAGGGTGCATAACCTTTTCAGATACTTCTAAGAGAGAACAAGGAAAGAGAAAGAAAAGAAAACCATTCATTGAGGGATGAGCACAGCAAGGAGGACTAGAAAGAAAACCCCCAAGAAGGGAAACTCTGAGAACGTGCACAGAATTCAGAGGAGAGACTCCCAAGGAGGGGAACCTGTTCTCACTCTCGGAGAGGCTTGAGCAAAGCAGGTGCCACAGCATCACTGACTAAGGCTTTGACTCATGAGTCTGTGTCAGTGGTAGATGTTTTTGTCTTTCCTTTGCCCAAGTGAGAATTTTGAGTTTGGATGTCAAGGATTTCATTGGTCCCCCAGGGGCTCCTCAATTGCAAAATTGCGGGCAACTGGGGTGCCTCGGTCTGCAGGAGTGTCCTAAATGGTAGGGGAATGAACCCAGGCTCACGGACTCTGAGAGCAGTGGGGCCCACGGCCTTCCCCATTAGGACTCCCAGGCAGGTGCAGGACAGCATCTACCTAAGAAGAAACCAGATTTTCCAGTTTAGACAGCATCTGCTGTGTCCAGCCACAAACAGAAGGAAGAGAGCCACTCGTCCCCCAGGGGAAGTGGACTGGGCAGGACAAGGAGCCTGTCACTCAGGACTCTTAAGAACCAGATACCCCTATCCCCAAGTGTTCTGGGCTGTCTAAAACCCTCTTGACTCTTGCATGACCTGGGAATCCTAATCGTGGCTGTGATTGGGTTTCCTCCCTGCCCAGTGGGAAAGGGAGCTTAGACACATTAATTTTTAGAGGCAGAAAGATAAATATCACACTTCTTGAAGTCCACCCGCTATTGCATACTAAAAGCCACTCCATAAGGACTGAATATCGTTGAGTTGGATTTGGCAGCTTAGGAAGTCCTAGGTGCAGTTTCAGCAGAGTGGAGGGTGGGCAAGATCTACATTTATAAAGCAAGGAATGGGTGGGAGGGTAGGATGTGGAGAAAACAAATGTAGACTGCTATTCCAAGAAAGTCGGCTCTGAATAGAAGGTGAGGGAAGGGGTAGAAGCTTGAGGATTTGGAGGAGGGGATTCATCTGTAAGGCCATGGACAGCATTGTTCTAACGCTCACTCTTGCCAACTATTGCTCTTGTCGAGCTTTCTCTTGGCAACATTCTGTTGTTTCACTGGCATTTATAAAAGTGATCATAAGGTAAAGTGAGCTGCTATAACAGGAACTCCCAAAACTCAGTTGCTTAATGTGACAATTACGTTTTAGTTTTCATGATGGTAAAGCCCATTTGGGTATTCCTACTGGGTGATCATGTTCTTTGGCAGAGATGCAGGGGCCCGAGCTCATTTGTCCATGTGATCTTACACACTTGGCTTCCGGAGCTGCCCTGGAGAGGGAAATTAGCATAGAGAATTGCCTGTGGGAGGCTAATGTGGGCCAGGACTGGAAATGGTGGACATCATCTCTAACCACTTGAGCAGAACTGCCACGTGACCACATTTAACTGCAAAGCGACTGGAAAATGCAATGTGGCCATGCACGGCATTAGGAGGTGGGTCAGATGAATGTGTACTAGTCTGCCATGTTATTCTGCCCATTCATTACTACGATCTCCTTAGTCTGTATCTTAGCCTCTCAGGAGCTTACCCTCAATTTAGGTTGGTATCTTGTCTAGGGCACTGCTCACACTCCAGTCCCAAACTATTTCCAGCTTGATACATTCAAGTCTCAGAGTTTCTCGTAGAGACTGTTAGGGAGTCGTGTCTGCTTGTAAATCCAGTCACAGAACCCCTAAATTCTTGGCACGCATGTAAGTGGGGAAGGATCAGAGGGAGAGGGAAAGAGAGAATCTTAAGCAGGTTCCATGCTCAGTGTGGAGCTGATGCAAGTCTTGATCTCACAACTGTGAGATCATGACCTGAGCTAGAATCGAGAGTCTGACATTAAACCAACTGAGGGATCAGGTATCCCACAAGTAATAATTTCTGACTTAAAATCTATTTTGTGGGATATCAGTATAGCTACTATAGCTTTCTTTAGGTTACTATTTACATGGTATGTTTTTACATTCTTTAAAAATTTTTTTTAATGTTTATTAAAAACTGAGCCACTCAGGCACCCATTTTTCTATTCTACTTGACACCTATTTGTATCTTTGTATCTAAAAGATGTGTCTTGGAGTGCCTGGCTGACTCCATTGGTTAAGTGTTCAACTCTGGATTCAGCTCAGGTCATAATTTCACCATTGTGGGATCGAGCCCCGTGTTGGGCTCTGTGGTGAGTGTGGAGCCTGTTTAGAATTCTCCCTCTCTCTCTTGCTCTGCTCCTCGCTCTGCTTGTGTTCACTCTCTCTCTCTCAAAATAAGTAAACATTAAAAAAATAAATTAATAAAAATAACAGGTGTATCTCTGGTAGACAGCATATAGTTGGATCATGTGAGTTTATCCATTCTCCCAGTCATTGCCACCTTTTAATTGAATGTTTAATCCATTTACATTTAATGTAATTATTGGTAAGATTTATATCTGCCATTTTATTCTTTGCTTTCTCTATGTCTTTTGCCTTTTGTGTTCCTCTATTCCTCTATTACTGCCCTCTTTTAAAAAAATGTTTATTTATTTTGAGGAGAGAGCATGAGTGGGGGAGGGACAGAGAGAGAGGGTGAGAGAACCGACTGAGCCACTCAGGGGCCTCTATTACTGTCGTCTTTCTTAAGATAGTTTCTAGTATATAATTGAAATTCCCTTGTCATTTCTTTTACTGTATTTTTTGAGTTATTTTCTTAATGCTTGACTGGAGGATTTTAATTAAACTTCCATAGAATATAAAACCTTTACTTTCATGTATCTCCATTCCTTCACTCCTCCTTTATGCTATTATTTTCTTTTTTGTACTCTTATTTTCATACAATCTATATCCTTATATTTTGTGTTCCTATAAACACAGATTTAGAATTATTAGTTTATAAAGTTGCCTTTTAGCTCATATAGGAAGAAAAGGTACAAACAAAATACACATTTATGCCATCTGTCCATTTACTGATTTTTATTGATATTCTTTATTCATGTGGATTTAAGTTACTATCTTGTGTCCTGTTTCAGCCTTCTTTTAGTATTTCTTGTATTTCAGGTCTGCTAGTAATGAATTCTCTCAGTTTTTGTCTATTTAGTAATGTATTAATTTCTCCATCATTTTTGGAAAAATAATTTTTGGATATAGAATTCTTGGTTGATAGTTTTCTCTTTCAACAACTTTGAGTATGTCATCCCATTACCTTCTGGTGTCCATGGTTCTGATGAAATTCAGCTTTTAAAATGATTGAGGAACACTTGTATGTGATTAGTTACTTTTCTCTTACTGCTTTTAAAGATTCTCTTTGTATTTTCTTTTTTTTTTTTAATTTTATTATTATTTATTTATTTCTGAGAGAGAGCAAGAGAGAGAGCAAGAGCGAGCGAGCCAGGGAGGGGCCAAGAGAGAGAGGGAGACACAGAAGCTGAAGCAGGCTCCATGCTCTGAGCTAGCTGTCAGCACAGAGCCTGACACGGGGCTCGAACTCACAAACCGTGAGATCATGACCGGAGCCGAAGCCGGACGCTTAACCGACGGAGCCACCCAGGTGCCTCTCTCTTTGTATTTTCAACAGTTTGATTATATTATGTCTAGATGTGGATCTCTTTGAATTTATCCTACTTGGACTTCTCAGAGAATAATTTCTTGGATTGTAGATTAATGTTTTGCTTCACATTTGGGAAGTTTGGGGTCATTATTTCTTCAAATTTTCTTTTCCTTTTTGTGCTTTTTCTGTGACTGTCATTATAGTATATTGGTATACTTGATGGTGTCTTACAGGTCTCTGAAGTTGTGAATAGATTCAATTTTCTTCATTCTTTTTTCTTTTTCTCAGACTTGATATTTTCAATTGATCTATCTTCAAGTTTATTGATTGTTTCTTCCATCTGATCAAAACTTCTACTGAGCCTCTCCATAGTCGATTGTTTTATTTCTGTTATTGCACTTTCAATTATAGAACTTCTGTTTACTTTTCTTTACAATCTTCTTTTTATTTATATTCTTTACATGGCAGGACATTGTTCTCATGCCTTCCTTTAGTTCTTTAGACCTGATTTCCCAGAATTTTTTAACATATTTAAAATTATTTAAAATCTTTGTCTAGTAAGTCCAATGTATGGATTTCCTCAGTGATAGTTTCTATTTATTGCCTTTTCCCCTATATGAGCCATAGTTTCTTAATTATTTACATATTTTGCAATTTTAGCTTATAACTGGGTAAGTATATTCATATTTGAAAATATGGCAATCCTAGAAATCAGATTCTCCTCCTTCCCCAGGATTTATTGGTGCTGTTTGTTTTTTACTGTTTTTGTTGTTGATTAGTTTAGTGGCCTTTCTGAACTAATTCTGGAACGTCTGTATTTTTTATCATGTGTGGTCATTGAAGTCTCTGCTCACTTAGCTTAGTGGTTAGCCAGTGATTAGGTAGGGATCTCATTACACTTTTAGAACCAACAAGTCTCCCAGTTTTTCCCGGGGACTCTGTTTGTGTGTTCGGGCACGCCTTTAACCATAGTGAGGCAGTGGACTAATCTGCTTTTGTATTCATTTCTTTCTTGTGCTGACTCTCAAAATTAACCACAGGTGATTGTTTAGGCCCTCCTCAGGGCCTTCCTGAGCATGCATGCATGCCTATGCATGCATGTAATCTTCTAGATTCCCATATATTGACTTTTCAAAGCCCCTATGGACAGCTCATTTCCTAAGTTTTCCTTTTAAGCATCCTGGTTAGACTATTGTTTGCCTCTGTTATCTTTACCTTCAGGAAACTGCAGTTGAACAATTGCCTCTAAACGTTTTTTTGACAGATCGCCCCAGTGAAAGGGCTTTTCTTACTAGGTGAACTCTCAGTCGGTTGAAGAGAGCCTTGTAAGCGGAGTGCTTCCAGAATGGTCAAGTAATGACAGTTCTCTGGTAATGAGGCTTTGAAGGAGTTCCGATGTCCTACTGCCTCCTCCAGTGGCTCTCTGACTGCTGGTTTTCACTGGGGTTGGGGATAGTTGGTTTTTTTAAGACTACCGTAAAGCTGAAGAGGAGGGGGATTGGAGTAGAAAAAGTTAAAACAGCCAACGTCCTCTCTTTTATCTGGATTAAGCAATTTTTTCTTGAATAAACATGCCCCAGACCACTGTAAGCCTTTGATTAATTGCCAGAGTCCTGGCCAATTCTGTCAGTATTTCCAATTCTCTCATTGATTTTTGAAGGGGAGAATTTTCATAGGTCTTTACCCTACCATTTCTGCTGACATCTTCCTGTATTTATTCTTGTTAGCTTTAAGATCTTTGGAATAAAGTCTTATTTGGAGCTATTATATACTGTATCTACCAAATCAATGTACTCATTCAGTCACTCATTCATTCATTTAAGAAAAATTGTTGGGTTCCTGATACTTGTCCAAACTTTGTGTTTAGTATTGGAGATGCAACAGTGAACAAGGCAGACATAATTCCTGCCTCAATGGAGCTTACATTCCAGTGGGGGCAAAAATTGGATGATGGTGAGGGGGATGAGGATAGAGTGAGACACATGTGATAGAAAATAAGAATACAGTGTGATAAGTGCTATCAGAAGGATGTACTAGGTTCGGTGGGGTCTCATAGGAGAAGCACCCAACTTGAACTTGTCAGGGAAAGCTGAGAAAGTTAAGGAAGTCTCCTTGGAAGAAATGATGTCTAATGTGAGACCACAAGAATGAGCTCTACTTAGCCATGTGAATATAAGGGTTAACAAAAGAAAACCTCTAGCCATCAAGTGCTTACATCCTAATGGGAGAGACAGAATGAAATAAAGAAGTAAATGAGGGGCGCCTGGGTGGCTCAGTCGGTTAAACATCCAGCTTCAGCTCAGGTCATGATCTCACGGTTCGTGGGTTCATGCCCTGCATCAGGCTCTGTGCCGACAGCTAGCTCAGAGCCTGGAGCTTGTCTTCCAATTCTGTGCCTCCCTCTCTCTCTGACCCTCTTCTGCTCATGCTGTCTGTCTGTCTGTCTCTCTCTCTCTCTCTCTCTCTCAAAAATAAATAAAACATTACAAAAAAGAAGTAAATGATATTGTATATTAGGTGGTGATAAGTAAAATGAAGACACAATCAAGATGGAAGGCTATGAAATTGCAGAGTGAGGTATTTGCCATTTTTTAAAAATTTTTTTAAAATGTTTTTTATTTATTTTTGAGAGACAGAGAGAGACAGCACAAGCAGGGGAGGGTCAGAGAGAGAGGGAGACACAGAATCCGAAGCAGGTTCCAGGCTCTGAGCTAGCTGTCAGCACAGAGCCTGACGTGGGGCTCGAACCCACAAACTGTGAGATCATGACCTAAGCCAAAGCTAGATGCTTAACCGACTGAGCCACCCAGGTGCCCCGGATTTGCCATTTTAAATAGGCGCTGGGTTAGACACTGCTTCTGTCTTCAGATATCTTCAATGCAGACCCCGAGCAGCCTGACGCAGGTGGAACCTGGTAGCGCCACCTGCCTCTTCCCTCCCGTTTTAGGGCTGCTCTGCTAACAACAAGGTGCGGGAAACACCTCTCAGTGCCCATACCTGTGCACACACGTCCCAGAATTGCAGATTACTTCATGTTCCTTGTTGGTTTGCAAACTCGCCCCCACGAGTGCAGGGCAAAAAGAGGCCAAAGGAGGAGGCCACTCCAGATTGGTAGGTGGCAGGTTTAATACGTAAGGGAACTTACGGATGTGGCTGTCTTGGATGGAGGCCAGATGAGTAGATCTCCACACTTGCTGGCCATATTTGAAGAGCCTACAGAGGCCTTGACTGGGCTCAGTCACATATACCATCCAGATGGTTTCAACCACATCTTACTCTCTCAAGGTTGTGTCTTTGGAACGGCTCCGACTATGGGAAGTGTAGTCAGAGTGTATATTTTAAGGACAAGGGTGGGGTAGGAGCCTCTGATTGCCGAGGTCTAGCTTGAGGTTCAACCCGAGGTCCTATAATTCATATTACTTGCTCCAGCACCCCCCTTGAGGCTAACATTTTACCAATGTGGAACAGGAGTGGACATATACATGCTTCCTCCTTTCCCCTCCCCCCAGAAATGGAGGATCTTGAGGGACCTGTTGAAAGCCTTTTCAGTTGGTCCTATAGGACTGAGTGACGAACCGCCAACTTCTTAACGCTACTTTGCATCCTCGTGTGGGGCTCTCCTGTCTGCCATTCTTTGCCCCCTTATCTCTTCTGATCCCTGAAATGACAATTCCCAATAAAGTACACAAAAGCATTTTTCTCAGATTCTATTTTTTGCGGGGGGAGGAACCCAAGTGAAGAGAATAGGCAGGGAAGGGCCTCCTGAGAAAAAACCTTCCTAAACGGGAATTTTTCAAATATTTAAAACAATTCAGTGATAGAGATTCTATTATTATCATCTCTTATTTCATTGTTGAGGAAACTGAGGCTTGGGGAGATGATGTAGCTAGCCCAAGGTCACACAGTGTAGAAATGGTAGAACCCGGTTAATCTGTCTCCGGCTAACTCTCTGAGCCTTTGTATTCTGCTGCCTCTTTTCTCCCACTGTGTTTATTCATGCCATTTTGAAAGTTACAGTGTTTACCAATGAAGTCAACAGGAACCTAAGAAAGCGTTTTTGTCAACATTGGGATCTCAAGGTTAAGGGAAAGTTTATGATGAGAATCAGGGTGTTAGCCATAGTAATAATCCGACTGTGTTAGTCAAGATAGGCTAGACTTGGCTGCACGAACAATTCCAAAATGTCAGTCGTTTTTATTCATGTCATATTTCTATAGCAGGACAACTAGGGGTTTGTGCGTGGTGACGCAGGCTAACGGAGTGGCCACCATCTGGAGCATTGCTGCTGTTGGAGCAGAGGGAAGACACGCTGGAGGGTCTCCCACGGGCAATTAAGTGTTCTGCACGGAAGTTACATGCGCCACGTTCTGTTCACAACTCACTGGCTGGGATGACTGTCCCCAGCCCAGTGGGGCCAGGAAGCAGTCCTACTGTGTGCTCAGCATTAATAGCATTGAACAGCATTAATGACTATCACACCCCTTGAGAAAACCCCAGGGGGAAATGAAATTCAAGTGACAGAGGCAAGTTCTCCATGGTTATCATCTTGTCCTCATAGAGAGCATCTTTTCTCTGAGACGAGAGACACAGCCATCCTTAGATTTGTGTTTTAAAAAATGTATATCCTGAGTAGGGGGCTGACTGGCTCTGGCAGTGGAGTACTTGACTCTTGATCTCTGAGGTATGAGTTCAAGCCCCACATTGGGCATAGGGCTTACTTTAAAAAAAAAAAAATATATATATATATATATATATATATATATATATATATATATATATCCTGCTTATTTAAAAAATTGTATTCTGGGGCACCTGGGTGGCTCAGTCGGTTAAGTGTTCAGTTTGGCTCAGGTCACGATTTCATAGTTGAAGAGTCGTGAGTTCGGCCACGTATTGGGCTCTCTGATCTTAGGCAGAGCCTGCTTCGGATCCTCTGTCTCCCTCTCTCTTCGCCCCTCCGCCACTCGTGAGCACGATCTCTTTCTCTCTCTGTCTCTCTGTCTCAAAAGTAAACATTAAAAAATGTATTCCAAATGTTTTGCTTAAAATGCTTTTTCAGATGACTTTTATTCTTAATATTTTGAGGAAGGATAGCAATTACGTCAAAGCTCCACAGGCTTCCATACTGCTGAAATAAATGATGACATTCCTTTTAACCTCACCATAGTTATGTCTTATTCATAGTTTTAGTTGTGTATGCCCTATCTACTCAGTGACACTCACAGGTCATACATTGCCCAAATAAGGACATGATGTAGAAGCGTTTTCACCAGCCGTTATCGATAACATCAGCTGCCATTCTGAGCCTGTCTACTAAGGGCAGATTTTGTTAGAGTTCAGTCTGTTAATAAAATGAAAATTGGCAGGGGTTCCTGTATTGATTTGATTCTTTGTTCTAGATTGTGCAACACTGGAGGAGGCGGATCTTAACATTTTCCTTGTCAAAAAGAGTATATTTATTATTCGTTGAGAAATAATGTTGGTTTGATGTTGGCATCCCATTCAAATCTGCAATTAGCTATCTTTAGCTGAATTGTGTCTTCCCAGCTTCTTGATAATATCACCTCAGAATCTTTATTGCAGAGAGTAGATCATATGGATTGTAGCCACTGCTCCCTCCTTATCAGCACAGCCTGCCACCTCGTCCTGGAAAGAAATGAAATTGCTATTACATGGCTTGTTCTTTGCCAAGCTCCGTTAGCTGCTCTTCAATCCTTCCCCCCCCCTCCTTTTATTTAGAAATGAATTATTTCATAGTTTATCTTAGCATCTTCCAGGTGGCAAAGCTAAATGCACATGTAATGACCAAAGCTATCTTTTTTTTTTTTCCATGTTAGAAGTGTCTTTTGCCAATTTTAGGCACTTCATTTTATACACAAAAAAATTTCTGTGACCTTGTAATATATACCAGTGCTCCCCTTGAACTTCTTCTTGTGGGATAGTGAAAATATGAATGAGTAACATGTACCAAAATTTGGGAACACCTGTTTTGAGTGTTCCTGGAGAACAGTTAGTATTAGATTCTATTGTAACAAAGGATGATTGGCCCAAAGTTATCCCAGGTTGAGAAGGGGGCTGGCAGCCTTGTCCAGGATAAGTCCTCCCTTTATTCAGTAAGTAAGTTGGTCATTTATTGAATATTTTCCTTGCCACCCAATAACCAATCCTTGCCACCCAAAAGCCGTTTTGAAGCTCAGAATGGGCGAATGAATGCCACGGTCAGATTTAAATGTTAGGAAAACTGTGCCATTAACACTATGAGGCATAGATGTAGTACAACAGAGGTAGGGGGCTGATTGGAAATAAGAGTTGTAGTTACCAAGACACAAAGCGATGAGAGATTGAATTCAAACAGTGACGGCGGGAATGATGAGCAGAGATTAGACACAGGGGTCTCCGAAGAGAGAATCTACACTCGCTGGCTTGCTGCCCATGGGGAGAGATGAGAAGGAGCTCTAAGGAGGATGCCCAGGCAGTGAGAGGCAACTGGGAGCATGTGGCGCCGTTCACTGAGAGCAAACACCGAAGGAAGAATGGTGTGTGTGCATTGAGTTGGTAGCAGAGAAGTTGCTGAGAAAGATATGATGAGTTAATTATTTGGGTCGAAAAGCCCATGGAAAGCTTCATCTATTTAGTACATTTTTATCGAGTGCCTAGGCTCTGGGTCTACGTGGTAGTTAAGACTTTGGTGTGGATGAGATCAGGGCAGGACTGTGGAGGCAATGAGAAGACCTCCCTCCCTGTCCCATCACTAGATGCTTCTATCAGCAGTGACATATGCTGTCTCACATTACCCACCTTGGAAACCCTCCCTGTACCCATCCTCCCCTCCATTACTTTCCTTATCCAGCCCTCTCCAACCTGGCTTAGCCACTGCTCTGAGCCTCCTTTTGCCGAGACAGCAGGGATTTCTTTCTATGTTGCCACGTGCGAGGAGAACGCCAGGGGTCTGGGCTCGCGATGCCAGGATGGGACAGCATTCCCGGAGACCTCATGGCTCCTTCCTGCTGCCCTGAACTGAAAGTAGCTCTTTACCTTACTCCGTGTCACCTGCCACATGTCCTATGTGAGTACTGTAGTGACACTGTTTATGCCTCTGTTGTCTCCTGGGAAAACACCTCCTCAGTCCTTGCCTGCAGCCTATCTTGCCATTAAGTTCAGACCTAGTCTGGGGGCCTGACTCTGTTGGACCCCGGTTATCCTCTTCCTCCTCCTTCCAGACCTCTCCATGAGCTCACCACCCCCCTCCCCTGCCCACCATAGAGCAGTACACAAACGATCTAGAGGCTGTGCCTTCAATGAAAATTCTCTTGCAAATAGTTGTAACATGTCTGAATGAGTATTTCACAAAACATAAAGGGTTTTAGAGGGGAGGAGGTTTTAAAGGTAACACATGCTTGCTGTCGAAATCATTCAGAAGATGTAAATATGTATAAATAAAAATTTCGAATGTAATTTCCCAGAAATCGTCACTCTTAACATTTTCATTAATTTCCTTCCCTCTATGTAACTCACATTTATTTTTATTTTAAAATAAGATTATATGTAGGTATTTTTATATGTGTGGTTTTAAAAAAGTCATGTAAGGGGCACCTTGGTGGCTCAGTTGGTTAGGCTTCGGACTCTTGATTTCAGCTCAGGTCATGATCTCATGGTTGGTGAGTATGAGCTCTGCATTATCAACATGGAGCCTGTTTGGAATTCTCTCCTTCTCCCCCTCTCTCTGCCCCTCCCCTGCTTGTGCACACATTCTATCTCTCTCTAAATAAGGAAACATTTAAAAAATATATAAATAAATTAAAAATCAATTAGAGGCATATTTCTGTTATTAATAAATATAGATGAAGTGATTTTTAATGGAATTGCACTTTGCTGGGTGGATTACTCTATTTTAACCAGTCCTTTCCTGACCGGTAGATAGTTTCTGAATCTTTATATAGATTCTTTATACATACATTTCTGTGAGTTTTCTTTGTATATATGTGTGTGGGTTATTTCCTTAGGAAATACTCCTAGAAAGTAAATCACTAGATCAAACTATTTACACTATAAAATCTAATACATATTGCCCAAATGCCTTTTACTTAAATTTTACCAATTTACATGCCCACCAGCAATGTATGGGAATGCCTGTATCATCCTATTTTGACATGTTCTCAGTGTTTTAAAATTTCCACCGATATGGAGGATGAATGATCACATTCTATTGACCTCAGTTTAGGTTTATTTGGTGACTGATGGGGTTGAACAGGTGTGCATTGGTCATCTATGTTTCTATTTCTCAAACTTCCTTGCCCTGGGCCTTGGCGGTTTCCTAGTTTTCCGTCAGAGTGTTCATATTAAGACTCAATACGTCAAAACAGGACAGCAGTGATTACTATAGACTGGTTCTCAAATCTTCTGCACCAGAACCACCTGACGTGCTTGACAAAGTGTAACATCTGGTGTAATTCAGGTGAGAATTTCTGGATTTGGGGATGTGTTCTCCAGGGGCTGCGAGACCTGACCCCTTTAAGCTGGTTGGAATTACCCACTAGCGATCTGCTGAAGGAGGCCTGGAGCGGAGAGCTGTCTCAGTGTCCCTGGGAAGGGCAACTCACGGAGCACGATGACTTTATGTGATGAAAGCATGAATGTCAGTTCGGTGAGGGCAGGAACCACATGTGTCTTGTGAATCCTTGATACTATAGTGTGTCACACACCGCTTGGCACACCTAAGGGCGTAGTAAGTGTTGTTTGCACTAGTAAATCCCCCTTTTTTCATTCCCTTATAAATGGACTTCACATTTTAGGGCAGGTTTAAGGCCACAGCAAAGCTGAGTGGACGGTACAGAGATTTCCTCTATCCATTGCCCCTCCCGCCCTGCCCCGGCACACACACAGCCTCCTCCATTGTCAATATCCCACCAGAACCCCATCAGGTTCATAGCTGATGAGCCTAGACTGGTACATCATCATCATCATCATCATCACCCAAAGTCCGTAGTTGACATTAGGGCTCACTTCTAGGGTACACCTCCCATGGGTTTGAATGTATAATGTCATGGAACCACACTTCGTAAAAATCCCCAAAAATCCTGCATGCTCTGCTTATCTCTCCCACTCCCCAACCCCTGGCAACCAATGATCCTTTACTGTTTCCATAGTTTCACCTCTTTCAGGATGTCATAGAGCTGGAATCATACACTGTGTGGGTTTTCACTGTGTGTGTGTGTGTGTGTGTGTGTGTGTGTGTGTGTTTAAAGAAGTTTTCCTTTAAGGATAAACCTGCCTTCTTGCTCCCCCCTTTAAGTCAGGCTGTCTCGCCTCTCAGACCAACGCGAAACTACATTTCCTGGGTTGCGGATGAGAATTGTTTCCACATCGCCTGCATCCTTCTGAGTTCGGGTAACAGGGAGGGACGGAGTGAGTCGGAATAAAAGTTAGGGAGTTGGGCAGGTATGAGGCTTTCTAGCTGTTCTTCTCCAGCTCTGCTTCTTTGAAAGTACACAGACAGGGGAGATTTGCTAAAAGAAAGGGGTGAGGGAGGGGGGAGGAGGAGAGGAAAGAAAGATGTTTCCAAGTGCAGTACATTAAGGGTAATTTAACTTAATTATCTAGTCTCTGCTTTGATTTTAACTTGACAATATTTAGGTCTGAAATTGAGGTAAGCAAAAGTTACCCATTTTGAAAATGGCTGTGTGGAGCTTGAGCTAAATAAAATCTTTAGGTGAAAGACTGACTTCTCTGTAGTGAAGTATGAAATAGACTTGGAGGGCTCGGAAGAGGAATGGATTAAACTGGTGAGGCACACGGAGATTTCGGGCTGGTTTGTAACCCAGAACGCAATGCTTTCCAAAGGCAGATGAGACTTTGGAATCTGATGCCGTGATGCCAGAGATGATTGGCTTCCATCGGCCTATCGTGTCACAGGGCAACAACAGTAGTATTTTTCACCATCGAACCACCAGCTATTTCCAGTAGAGTGCTGGACACACATTAGGTACTCAGTATTTGCTGTTTGAATGAGAAGGTGAATGAATTTCTAAAAGTGAATATGGCTTATCAAATACCAAGATCTAGCAATAAAATGAATTCTTCTAAAATACTTAAATTTCCATACAGGGTTTTAAAACATTTTTTTACAGAGAGAAAGAGTGAGCATGTGTGAGTTGGGGAGATCCAGGGCAGAGGGGGAGAGAGAGAGAGAGAGAGAGAGAGATCTTAAGCAGGCTTCATGCTCAGTATGGAACCCAACATGGGACTCAATCTCACAACCCTGGGATCATGACCTGAGCTGAAATCAAGAGTTGGTCGCTCAATCTACTGAACCACCCAGGCGCCCACCACTGCCCCTGCCCCCTGTACAGTTCTAATTAGAGAAATAACTTAAAATTTTTTTTTCCTGAGAGTAGGGTTATTTTCTTTTTGTTGCTTGGCAAATTAAGTCTGAACTCCTTAGTCAGGCATTTGAAGTCTTCCATTATGGTATGCTCTCAAGTTAGCCTCCTAGGATTACTAGCTTTCACCTGACACCAGCAGTCTAGCTAAAATAGATGATTATTCCCTATTTTAAAAAATGATCCTTCATACTTCCCTGGTATTTGATTCCCCCTGACCAGGTCAGATCCCATCTCTTCTGTTAAGACTTCTCTGAAATTATCTGTGGTGGACACTGTAATGGCCTCCCCATATCCATTTCTCTTTCCTTTGTCACTTGCCCAATTTCCATTTGAGAGCCATATCTTCTCCACGTAGGAAGAAGCCCAACTCTATTACTGGTGGTAAACAGCAGTGAGAGCAATTAACATAATCATACATCTGCAGTAAATGTTGATTCAGGAAGGGGTATGTGATTCAGTTCATACCAGAGCCTGCGGCAGAGATGGGTGTTAGCTAGGGGCTGCTCATTTTCTCTGATTGAGGTGAGGAGGCATATAGCCCTGCAAATTGTTGGGAGCCATCTTGGTTGGATGGAGCAGACATGGTGGGAGGTAGAGAAAAAAGCTGGTCCTTGACAGTATCATTGAATCCCACAAAGCCCATCTTCTAGTTGGCTTTCAGCGATATAAGTCAATGACTCATCTGTATTATTTAATCCAGTTTGAGTTAAAAAAAATTGTTTTAACGTTTTATTTATTTTTGAGACCCCCTCCCCCCCACACACAGTGTGAGCAAGGGAGGGCCAGGAAGAGAGGGAGACACAGAATCAAAAGCAGACTCCAGGCTCTGAGCTGTCATCACAGAGCCTGACGTGGGGATTAAACCCATGAACAGTGAGACCATCACCTGAGCTGAAGTCAGGCAGTCAACTGACTAAGCCACCCAGGTGCCCCATGAGTTATTGTTTTCTTTTTTTTAATTTGCAACATACTGCTCCTCTTCTCATAAACTGGCAGCCCAGTGTTTCTTCTTAGCACTTCTTTTTCTTTTAATTTTTTAATGTTTATTTTTGTAAAAGAGAGAGACAGAGTACGAGTGGGGGAGGGGCAGAGAGAGAGGGAGACACAGAATCTGAAGCAGGCTCCAGGCTCTGAGCTATTGGCACACAGCCCAAGGTGGGGCTCGAACCCATGAACTGTGAGATCGTGACCTGAGCTGCAGTCAGAGCCTGACCTACTGAGCCACCTAGGCACCCCTTTCTTAGCACTTCTATAACCTTCCTGTTAGTATGTAAGAATAATATACAATACTAATAAACAATACATTTACTAATAAGTGCACGCATATATATAGTCTACAGTTATGTACAATCTAGTATAGTGATTTGTTCATAGTCATGGCTAAATAAAGCCATTTATGAAAGAAAATGTGTCTTTCAATGGAGAGTAAATATCAATGGTTATTGAGTTAATCTAGGTCAGTGGATTTACCTTATTTCTATGAAAATCATGTATACACATAAAAGCTAAAACATAAAACTCTTAGAAGAAAACATAAGGGTAAATACCCCTGACCTTGGATTTGGGAATGGATTCATAGATATGACACTAAAAGCAGAACAACAAGAGAAAAACAGAGGTAAATTGGACTTCATCAGGTTGAAAACTTCTGTTCATCAGAGAACATTACCAATAAAGTAAACAGGAAACCTACAGAATGGGAGAAAGTATTCGCAAATCTCTTATCCAAGAAGGGTCAAGAATACATAAAGAACTCTTACAAATCCACAATAAGAAGACAACTCAGTTTTTAAAGTGGGCAAAAAATGTGAATAGACATTTCTCCAAAGAAGATATACAAATGGCCAATAAGCACATGAACAGATATCAGCATCATTAGTCATTAGTGAAGTGCAAATCAAAACCTCAGGATGCCACTTCACACGCACAGGGATGGCTACCATCACTAAAGCAGAAACCAAATGGTGTTGGCAAGGATATGGGGAAATTGCAACCCTTGTGCATTGCTGGTTGGGAATGGAAAATGGTTCCTCACTAATGAAAACAGTTTGGTAGTTCCTCAAAAGGTTAAACATAGAAAATCACCATACAATCCCACAATTCAAATCCTAAACATACTTCCAAAATAGCTGGAAAATAGGCACTGAACCAGATACGTTTACACATGCATTCATAGCACTGTTCACAATTGCCCAAAGTTGGAGACAACCCAAATGTTCACGAATGGATGAGTGAGTAACCGAATGTGGTATGTCCATTCAATGCAATGTGATTCAGCCCTAAGAAGGAACCGAGTACAGGCATGTGCTACACTGTGTATGAACTGAAAAGCTTTAGGCTAAGTGAAAGAAGATGGACACAAAAGGTCATATAACTATATAATTCCATTAATGTGAAACACCCAGAGTAAATCTACAGAGGCAGAAGGCAGGATGATGGCTGCCAGGGCCTGGGGAAAGGGGAAATGGAGAGTTAACTGGTTACTGAGTATAGAGTTTCTTTTTGGGGTGACATGTATGTTTTGGAACCACGTAGAGGTGGTGGTTGTACAATCTTGTGAATATTAAATGCTACTGAATTGTTCACCTTAAAATGGTTTATTGTACGTGATGTGAATTTTACCTCTGCATCAAACAAATCTGACATGAATGAGTCAGTAGGAGCAAAACATACTGATGTCTATTGACCACTCAGCTACCAAGTACTTTCCAAAATTGAATTAATAAATCCTCTGATTCTGAGCTCAACTTTCATAATTGATACAGCAGAAAGAAAGCATCGTTACCTGAAGTGTGGTATGTATTTGGAAGGTAAGATGGGGAAGGCTTTAAAGAACATTGCCCCACGTAGTGAGAAATGTAATTTCTTTCCAAGGATTTTAGTCACCTTTTAGACCTTGTGAATATATCGATGAGAGAGTCTCAGTTTGGTGTTAGGATGTTTGCTGTTAGTACGTCTAACATCTCCGACACATGCCAATCTCCATTTTCAACAAAAGAGAGCAGGCTTCAGGCTCAGTGCTCTCTGTGGGCAATGCTCTTGATGGTTTTAATATCATTGTGTTGTTTTCTGTGTGTTCATTTTTCTAAATGTTTATTTTTGAGAGAGAGAGAGAGAGAGAGAACTTGAGGGAGGGGCCGAGAGAGAGAGAGAGAGAGACATAGAGACATAGGGACATAGAGACAGAGGATCTGAAGCAGGGTCTGCACTGACAGTAGAGAGCCCAATGCAGGGCTCTAATTCATGAACTGACCCATGAGGTCAAGAGCTGAGCTGAAGTCAGTCGCTTCACCTACAGACCACCCAGGCGCTCCCTGTATGTTCATTTTCACTTGTATCTTCCATTTATGGTATGTGACACCTGCTTTCCACTTCAGTGATTTGCATTATGCTTTAGATAGCGATGCAAAATTTCCTATTTAAATTGACTTAAGTAGAAATGTGCGTCAACTTCAAGAAAAAACAGTAAGTAAAGAATACAAATGGTGTGAGGACTTGGGGAGAAAAGTAGGGCTCAGATGAGCATTAGCATAAAGTAACACACTCTCGATTTGGAAGATGAGCATCCGAGTGTGTCGCTACTCAGCCAACTCTGGACACGTCACTAAGCTCCTCTGTACTCAGTTCCTGTCTGCCTCACAGGACTTTGATGGCAGATGCTTTACAAATGTAAATCACTGTTATTAAATTATTTGTGTGGGGTATCATCTGTATCGCAGGGGCTGCGTTTCCCAGAGTCCTTTGCCAGCACAGTTCTGGTAAGGTGTGGTTCTGCCAGTGAGAGGTACGCCCGGGCTTTGAATGGCATGGGGGTGTCACACTGTTCCTCTGACAGCAGTGGCTGACATAAGCGTTTGACAGACATGCATTTTTGCAGTGAAGCTAGACTCCAGAGAGTGCCCCTGGCAGTTACCAGCTTCTAAGATGCAAGGCAGCTGCGGCATTGGCAATGATTTCATGTCATTTCCTGTGACTTCAGCTTCTGGGTGCAGCAGCTTCCTGACAGTGATCAGATCCACGCCTGCTGTGGAATAACTCAGGACTCAGTGCTGGTCCCTTTCCCCCATTCACTCCTTCCCGAGATTTTGTACCTCTGATTCCCTGTGTTAAATATCTTCCTGCTGGCAATACCTTGAGTAGTTTCTTTTTTTCCTTTTTCCTCACTAAGCCGTAAGGGAGATATTATTAGTTTTGTTGAATTTATATAAAAAAGCTTACATGTAATCATAATACAATAAGAGTTAACATTTGTTGAGTGTTTACTAATTTTTGGTCATTGGGATAAGCCCTTTACATGGATAACCCCATTTAGTGCTCTAAGAACCCTATGAGGTAATTTTTATTACTATCTTCATTTTGCCGAGGGGGAAACTGAGTCAGAGGCTTACTTGTGGTCTTAGAGATGGCACACAGTGGAGTGGGAATTTGAACTCAGGCTGTCTGAATCGAGTGTTCAATGAATGACCCCACATTAATATCACCCCACCCTTGCACAAAAAAAATGTTACTTCGGGTCTCTAATAAAGTCTGCTTCAGGTCTGAAACCAAAACTGTTTTGGAACTTAGAAGTTTTGGTTTCTAGAAGGGTGACACAGCACATACACTGCATATTACTTGAGGGGCAGGCAGGAGTGGGATCTGGGCCAGGGCTTTGTCACCAACACACCGGTAGTTCCGCAGCGGGATGAGTGTTCATATCAAATAAAGACCATAAACAGCCAACGGAAAGTCCAGTTGCAACCAAATGAATTTAGGTGCCAAACTTAGAGAGAAACCCCCCCCACCGCTTTTGGTTCCCAGAGCTTTTTAGCTTTCAAAAGTGCTGATTAGGAATTATGGACCTGCAGTCTTCATAAAGTGTTAGCAAATAGAAAAGGAAAGCTGAGTAGATAAAAAAAAATTTTTTTTTCATCTATTGTCTCATTTTAATTGACTCTTTAATCTGGGTACTTGTGACCACTCCTTTCCTTTTTTAGCTGAAGCATGTGGGCGGGGACTTATTTCATGTCTGTGTAAGTCAAACGTAATTGCAAGTGTATTTACTTTGCAGACACCAAAAGATTAGGGTTGTTACATTGTTTTACAGTGTCCAGAGAGCCGCCCCGCCTCCAGGGAAGAAGCCAGACAAAATCAGCAAGGGATACCTTAGGATCTTAAGGCTCACCTTGTTCTTCTAGAACTTGACCTTCTTATGCAGCATTTCTCTTATTTTGATGAAGTTATTTATTAAGGTCTTAGCTTAACTACAGCTAAATATAGCCTTAGCAACTTTATTTTTAATCAACTTATTCCAGTTATCAGTATGTGGATAACACAGCAGGCTGTTTCAGTGACTAAAACAACAATTAATTTTTGCTTTCATGGCCCCATGGGTTGACAGGGCTCACCTGAGATGTCCTTATTTGGGGTTTCCCATGGATTCGCAGAGTTGGTCCTCAAGGCATCTGAAGGCTCATCTGCACTGGATGCCCAGGCTGACTCACCCACATGCCTAGCAGTGGAAGCTGGCGATTGGCTGGGGGCTCAGTACAGACAGGTCCCCACCTATTGTGTCCTCAGCATGGAAGCTGAGGGGCACCTGGGAAGTTCAGTCGGTTAAGTGTCCGACTTTGGCTCAGGTCATGATCTTGCAGTTTGTGAGTTTGAGCCCCATGTCAGGCTCTGTGTTGACAGCTCAGAACCTGGAGCCTGCTTGGGATTCTGTGTCTGCCCTGCCCCCCACCCCCACACAGATAAAACATTAAAAATTTATTTCAAAAAACATGGGGGCTGAGTTCTGGGAGGGGGTGCACTAAGGATAAGTATTTCAGAGACCCAGGCAAAAGCTGTAAGATTTCTGATCATCTGGTCTTAGGAAATATTCAGCATCACTTCTGCCCTGTTCTTTTGGTCAGCCCAGAGTCAACAGGAGGATGATACGCACAGATGGGGACCCCGGAGTCATGGGTCACTGTGGGGGGGCATCTTTCAAAATCAGCTACTACACAACTTACATAGATTTGTGGACACAAGGGTTTAAAAGTTAATTAGAAAACCATACATACAGAGGCAAAAGTTTTATCACCCCAATTGGGGGACAAAAATGCCTTGAAATAATTTATTTCAATACCTTAACAGTTCTTTTTAACACAACTCTGATGAGATTTAAAAAATAAAGGGCATAGCATCTACGAGGGAGTCAAACGGAGACTTTAAGTATGGTGACTTAAAGTTGAGCAGGCAGAAGCAATTCTCTAAAGCTATAAAAACATAATGAGACACTCTCCAAATGACCCAGCATCATTGTAGATTTCTGGCAAACCATGATAACCATTTGCTATGTGAGCAGAGTGTCTGGTGAACCAAAGGGCAGAAGAGATAACGAGAGGCGGACTTTGTAGTTGAAAACTAGCCATTCTTACTTACTTGTGAGTGTGTATCACAGACCCTTCTGAGCAGATGATGAAAGTTAGGAAGCTTCTACCCAGAGAAAATGGATATCTGTGTATCTTTGTTCTTTCCTCTCTCTTTCCCTCCTCCTCTTCCTTTATTCCTTCTACAATTATTTATGGAGAGCTGATTCTGTACCAGATACTGATCTGGACCACAGGAAAGAATAGGGAAGAAGACAGATTAGGTTCTCCGGTCTCGTGACATGTGCATTCTTAGGATAGAACCCCCCCCCAAGTAAACAGATAAATGAACAAGACAACCCCAGACGGTTGTAAGAAACAAACTGTGTATACAACATCTTACTGTTTTACGGGGTTCACAGCCCTTCCATGAACTTTTTCCTTGCTCCGCATCAATAAGTTTTCTTTTGGACCAAAGGAAAACTTTTTCTTAGGAGCAGCGTGGATGTGGTTGTTGATCCTCCATTGCGTTTGTACTTACACTGGGTGCGCAGATACTGACTGGTCTGTTTTTTTTTCCCCAACAGTGAAGAAAAATTCCATGCAGTATCATTGGAGGTGACTTTCCTAACCAATGGACGAGCATTGCTTCCTTATGAAATTTCAGAAAAGTATTGGTGCTAGTGAGGATGAGAATGTCCACAGCTTTATTGTCCCCTCTTCCCCCACTTCCCTCCTCAGGGAGCTATCTGCTTACCCCTATTTAAAAAAAAAAAAACCTGAATGGATCAAATAGCCATGGATTCGCATTTCGAATTCTCAATTTACAGGACCTATACTGTTATCCACACTCTGAGGATGGCAGTGAGGGATGGCTGATTTGCTTTGGAGAGTTTTTTTTTTCTATGTTCTATATTCTTATGTTCTCCCCTCCAATTGTACTTCTGGCTTTCGTTACCATGGCATCCCGTGGTGGGTTTAAACATGCATTCGTACCTCTGTCAACATTTTAAGTATTTCCATTGTCATAACTCCTAGCTTTTGCAAAAATGAAAGGCAAATATCCATCCATCTTATGCCATTATAGTACATGAGATGTAGTTCTAAACCCTTGGTGTCTGTGAAATATTTTAACTGGTGACATGAACAGACTCTGTACATTTTCTTGACTATTTGGTGCTTTATTGGTATCAAGCTTTTACCCTTTGTATTTTAATATCTGGCATTTCACATTGGAGTGGATACAAAAAATGGTGTGAATCTAATAGAATTATTTAGGGGTCAGCAAAATATGTCCTTGCGGGTCAAATCCAGTTACTTCCACGAGTTCTCAGCGGAACACAGGCATGCTCATCCTGTTGGATACTGTCGACCATTGCCTTCATGTTTCCTCTGTAGAAAAAGTTTGCCCATCGCTGGTTTAGGGGAAAAACGATTCTACCTTTATTTGTCACTGATGTACAATTTATGTTTATCATATGCCACAGATAAGTGAATCTGCATGCTTACCCCAGGGTGAAGTCCTACTCTGGGGATATAAAATAAAAATCTGTGTTTGTAGTTTAACAGTAGCTCTGAGATACTGAAATATACAAAAAAACTATGGCAAGCCCCTGAAGTTATACCTGAGAACAAATACTGGTTTTGTATTGAAGTAACCGAAACTCACCAGTGACCCTCTGAGTTGGGGGAAAATGTGGGGATTTCTGAACTTTCACTGTATTATAGAGTCAGCGTGCTATTATTGAAGCATAAAATTTAATCAGTGGTGCTCATAATTAGGTCCAAAATAAAGTTTAAAAAATTACCCATATAAGTTGTAGAAAAACATATCTGAAATTTCCACATTATTTTGCCAAATAAGCCTGTGGCCAGGGTTGTTCATTCCAAAATCCTATTTACTAGTGACTTGGAGTTCCTGTTGATGTTTGCAGTGATGTCCCTGGAGTAACATTTCTCGTGTATCTCTGTGCTTCCAAGGTCACCTTAAATGATGAGCACTGAGCCACAAACATGGCACTTTGATTCAATAAACATTTATTGGGGCTGTACCATGCGTAAAGCAAACTGTGGTCCAATAGGGGCCACAAAGCTCTGAGTGGGGGGGCTCCTGCCTTTCAGAAATTCAGGTATCTGTTTCAGTAATCACTAATCAGAGCATTCCAGTACCTTTCGAGAAGTGCGTGGGTGTTGAAAAAGTTTCCTGCGGCCTGCCAACTCTTGACCTGTTTTTACCGCAATTCATATATCAAACTATTTATGCCAGTTTGGGATCAGGCTTTTGAAACACTAGTCTTCGCTAATTTGGTTTGAATGAATAGCCAAAAGGAAGTATAAATTTACAGAGTGTGCGGATAAGATCACAATACTTGTAAGCTACAAGGAACCTTGGAGACCATCTGAGACCCGGTCTGACACACAGTTACTAAAGTCTGCATCCTTCAACAGGGTCTGATACCCCGCCTCCTCTTTCCATCCCTCTGTCCATCCCTAATGCACATAGCACCCAGTTTTTTGGTGTCTGTTTTCACCGGCTGGAAAAGAGATAACAGTGGTGCAGAGTTGCCAGCTTTAGTCATTCTAGTTCCTGGAATCAAGGACAGGAAGCCTTTGTTATTTGCACACCATAACTTTTCTAGCTTCTATTGAATAAATCATTTAACTGTCAGCTAATTACAGTGTTGGAAAGTTTACATCATTCACCTTTTTATGGCACCTCTTAAGGGGAGACTCTGGAGATTAAAACTCTTTTGACAATTTCCATGATACAAAAAAGGAAAGCTGACCTAGAGAAAGATGGGACAAAAGATGAACATTTGGGAAGTTTTAAGCAGCAATGGGATCTGAGACAGTAGCCTATTTAAAGTAGTGCTGATTGGGACACCTCAAGTTCCCGGAAAATGACAGAAATGTGATTTTTTTTTGGTCAGAAGCAATACCATTTTATTGCACGGTCATGTTGCACTATTACCAGGCACTTGCTGGTTCCAGGTGACGACTCTATGAGGCAGGTACGCTTATGTCGCTTTACAGGCGAAGAAACTGAGGCACAGAGAAAATCAGAGCGTCCTCTAGCTCTGACAGCGTCGGAGGAGCCCGAAAGGAAGCGCGCGGCGGTCTGGCTGCCGGGACCCTGCTCTCGGCCACTACTCCACGGACTTCAGCCCCGGTCTCGCCCGTCCCTTGACCTTTCCAATTGCACAGCTTAAGTGGGTCGTCTCGGCGCCGTGCCTCGAGGCCTCGCTCCGGGTCCGCGCTCTGCAGTGCGGCGCGGGAGCCGGAGGCGCCGCGTCTCGCCCGGGACCCCGGGGAGCGGCGTCCGCAGCCCGCAGCCCCGGGAGCGCGCCCCCGCGGCCGGC